>NC_030383.2:27852219-28152219 GCF_001625215.2 Daucus carota subsp. sativus
AAAGGAGAAGCGAAGGGCATCCTCTCAGATAGCCATGTTTTTTTTTAAATTTCTGGAATTTTTGGATGAAAAATATCAAAAATTAAAACTACCTTTTTTAGTTTCGGATATATTGAAAGCAAGTTTCAGAAATATTATGGCTTATATTAATTTGAATTTGTTTCAGATTAATTGATATGGTATATATCTTGGCATATATAAATCTTATTCTATTTCAGATTATTTATGGAATATAGTAGCTTGAAAGTTTTAATCTAATTTTGTTTCAGATTATTTAATTATGGGAAAGAGTAGCACAAGTTTCAGAAATATTATGGCTTATATTAATTTGATTTTGTTTCAGATTAATTGATATGGTATATATCTTGGCATAAATTTATCTGATTTTGTTTCAGATTATTTATGGAATATAGTACCTCCTGATTCTGTTTCAGATTATTTAATTATGAAAAAGTGTAGCAAACAAGTCTCTCTGCACCTATAAATACCCCTATAGGTTGTAGGGTTTTGGATCATCTAAACACAACCTTCTCTCTCAATACAACAACTCGCGGGTGGTGTCGTTCCTATGCAACAACATCGTAATCCGTTTAATTTTGCAAAGCTATCATTCTACACATATGGTGAGGGCACGAATACGCTTTGTTAAACAATTTTTCTTTACCTATTTATCTTCCCCATCTAATACAATAATGAGTTACACTATGATAGATGTTTTGCATGGCAATAGAGATGATTGTTTAACAAGAGTAAGAGTTTGTCGGATGTGGGGGTAGACTGCTATCTCGTGAATTTAAATTGATGTTTTTGAGGATAACCAATCCAAAGAAATTCGAGGAAGGAGTCACTAATGTACACCTACATGGATTGGAATTCATACGTCCCGACATGATTAATGTTCGTATAACTTGAACATAATGTTTATCCCTATTAAAACTGGGGATGGTTTCAGAGTTACATCTCAATATCTTTTTAACTTTTACGTACTTATGTTTTTGCAAGCTTACTGTCTATTTTATTGGTCAATCTATGTATATGGCTAGATGTCATTAATCAGTTCTGTTAAAGAGCCGTATGCTTTTTACATGTAGGGCATGGTGTATATGTCCAAGAAGTAGTGTTTGGATATTAATGACAATGTTAGTGAAAAACATGATTTCTTTTTAAAAAAACACAACTAAAATTAAGATTCGTCATGCTTTAAATCGTTAATTATATGTAGAAATTTATTTTTATTTTTTCACTCATGAATTATAGTACAATTTTGTAATTTTATATATTAATATTGGTATTGCATCGAGATGTTTATAATATAAAATTTATTTTATTCTAACAATATTAATTTTGAATCATTAATATAATTTTTATAGACTGGCACACATTTATTTTATCTTGCAGATACTAATTTTGAATCATTAATATAATTTTTATAGATCGCGGCAACGCGCGGCTTCTCGACTAGTTTATTACAAAGAGGGAGCTAAGAGTTTATTAGAAATACTCTTAATGCACATATAGGAGCCCAATTTAAATAAAACTTAACAAATATCATTTTACGAAAGATTTTTTTTCCAATATTATGTATGGAGCATTTTCCTAATATTATATATATAAAATAATCAAAAACCTAGGAGGGGCCGAGGCCCTTTCTTGACCCCTCCGTCACGTCATGGAGCAGGACAGGGGAGGAAGGAAGTACATAAAGAGCGTGTTTGTCCCAACTTTAAGTTGGGACTTAAAGCTATTTCCGGCTTTAAGCTGAAAAATATATTTTTGTGTAACAAGTCAGAAGCCGGCTTAAAGTCAGAAATAAGCCAGAAGCTGACTTAAAGCCAGAAGTTAGTTTGAGTTACTTTTTTCAGTGACTTAATTTTTTAAAACTTTTTCTTTGATAAAAATTACTCATAATTCATAAATTACTCATAATTCACTTTTCTTTTTATTATTATATTTTTAATAACTTATAAGTCATTCATAAGTCAAAATTACCCAAACTGACATTTTTAAGCTGTCAGCTTATTAGATAAGTCACGTTAAGTCATAAACCACACGTTAAGTCATGAGCCATAAGCTCAGCCAAACGGGCTCAAAGTCAGACCGTACATAAAAGTCTTTTGACAGTTAAAATCTAATTCCACCGACAAAAAATTCTTAACGAAAAAATGAGTTAGCGTACAAAATTAAAAATGTCGCACTTCAACCATACTCTCTAGTTATTTAGAGCATCTCCAATAGTCTCTTAACTCACTCCTAAATATAATATAAACTATTGACTCTTAGTGAGTTAATGTGAGTTCAACTTGAACAACACTCCTCATATTCACTCTTTATTTTATTTTATATTATTAAAAGTAAGTCATATGCATAAAGGTACAAAAGAAAGTGGATGGAGAGAGAATGTTTGCTTATAAATTTATTATAAAATATTAGTTAAGACTGACTAGTAGCTTCTAAAAGTTAGGAGAGAGAAGAGAAATTTAAGGAATTTAAGAGTGACTAGGAGCCTATCGGAGCAAGCAAAATTACAATCCTCTTCAAATTTCAATTTAAGAGTCTCTATAAAGAGGTTATTGGAGATGTTCTTATAATTTTAATCAAACTCCTGTCAATAAGTATATTTATCGAACCGTTATAGTAGCAACTAACATATGTCACGTCATCAATTAATATATTAAAATAATATATTATATTTATAACATTTTGAAATATTAATAACATGCTATATTTAAAAATTGAAATAATAATAACATGCTATATTTAAAACTTGAAAGAATAATAACATGCTATATTTAAAATATAGGAAATTATTATATGCACTACCATTGAAATAAATGTGTTACAAGTTCAATAAATTTTACATAATATTTCGCTGATCAAATTTAGCTAATAATTATAACCAACCTCGTCAAAGATGTTAGAATATGGATTTTTTTTATAGGCTATAATTTTCGTTTCCAGAGTTTGATTTCAATTTAGGCACCTCCAGCTAAATGTTTGACTATTTTGTTTCAGATGAAATTCTGATTTCTTCTATTCATATCTCTTATCGTTTTGGACTCCATTGACTCTCCCCAAATTGTCAATATTCATAAAATATATAACTTGTTATAAATATGTTATTATATTATAATATATTAGGCTATAGAAAGAGAGTAGGAGAATGATTTTGTATTACTTGTGATGTGTTTACAAGATCAAGTTGAGCACCTATTTATTATAGGTGCACTACATGGAGGTTATAAGTAATTAAAAGATCAAAGTTCCATAGTTACAAGAATGTGAAAGACCAAAAGTTTGGAGGATGAAGAGCCAAAAGTCTATCCTTGAAAGGTCAAGGACATTCACATATATATATTATTTATAACACTCTCGCTTGGATGTCCGTCAAATGAAATATTGTCTTGTTGTAGCCTTCCTGGAAAAACCCTTTAGGAGAAAAATCAAGTAAAGGAACAAAAACATTTATTTCATAATGTGCACGTGATGCTGCCTCGTTAAAAAGCTCGTTAAAAACCTTTCCAGGAAAACCTAGTGAAAAAAACCACGGAGAAGGGAAAAAAAGTGTAGCGTGCATTTGCTCTTTCTCATGATAATATCAAATAATATCTTTGAGTTGATGAACTCCTTTGTTCCAAAATTTCTCAAATATAGATGTGAAAAATGCCTTCATTGAGTTGCGTAGCAATCATCATAAGTAGTCACTGGAGTTTTCATATATATGGTTGGCGGAGTTCCCATGATCCCATCCTTGCAAAATATCATAATTTTGTATTGCTGGTCAAAATATTGTGATAAGAAGTTCCTGCAATAACTCATTTCATAGCAAAAATCTCCAATATAATTTATTCAAATTTTGATCCACCGATATCGTAATTGAAATGAGGACTTTATTCTTGCAAAACTAACTTAAAACCCTTATGAGATAGATTAGTGGAGATTGAATAAAATTTCAGGATTCATACGCCTTTAGAGCGAGCGATTGCTTAGCAATGAACACTAATCAAAAGCCGAAAACCTGATTTTAATAAATCTATAATTATGTCAAAACGTGTATAATAAAACATGTTGTAGTTTACTTAGATACGGTACTTCAGGTTCGAGAATTTTTTCAAGTGTTCACAAAAGTTGGTGTATTATCGTGTATTTATAATCCTTCCGGGACAATATATCTGTTAGGCCGAAATTAATCACTATATAAATTAATATAGTGAACACAATCAATAACAGAATACTCAAATAAGAGAATTAACAAAGTAAACTCTTATTCACAAAACTCAGTAGGTTACAAAAACTCTCTTAGTGATTTATAACTTATCACTAAGAGCTGCTAGGTTATAAGAATAATGTTCTCGATGTTCTAACTCTTGTAGAGTAAACCCTAATCTGTGTTTATATAGACAGTTACATGATATCTACTGATTGATTTATAATTATCTGCTTCCTAAAATAATCGAATCAGTAGCTATCCTTCTGCTGTCCTGATTTGGACAATCTCCCTTGATCTTTATCTTCCTTATTTAGCCAGATCCGCTCCTAAAAATCAGCCGCCTGCAAACTCTGATCATCGATAAACTCTGATCCAGCTGGCAGTCGTTAAACTCTGATTTCCAGCTAAACTCTGATATTTGCTTCTGCACACTAAACAAGTTAGATACCAGTGACATCATCAAATATGTAACAATCTCCCCCAACTTGTACATTAGACAGAATGAACAAGTTATATATATATGTACTGATGATGTCAAAAACTATCAAGGACAAATGCATAAGATAATCAATTTACAGAATTAATTACAACTTACAGAACCAGCAGAACTATCGATCAAATCAACCTATATCCATAGCTTTCTCTGACAAACTGGTTCATCAGATTTTCTTCCTTCAGCTTTAAGGTCTGTATCATCTGGGCTTTAACATTTCTGAGTTCTTTAGTTTCATCCCCAGTCTGATAGATAGCTGCTCTCAAGGCGTTCACCTTGCTTCTTTGCATTGCCTCTCCCAGCTGAATCACCCTTGGTCTGTCTGCATCATTGTTATAACCCAAGATTCTGGTGTTTGCAATAGTCTCCATCACAGAGCTATTCTTCTCCATACATATTTCAGAACCATCATCTTGAGCTATTTTTGGAATGTATTCTTCATCAGACTTTACCCCATAAAATCTTATTTTCTCATTAATAGTCCTTTTCATCAAATCAGACCATCTCTGAGTAGCTTCATTCTTGATTTCCAGCATATAGTGAAAGTGTTCAAGCTCTCTCAGAGATTTCAGCAATAGATCAGCTTCTGAGACTCTGTAAACTCTGCCAGACTCCAGAAATATGGCAACCTTCTCTTTGTCTCCTGTGCCATCATGAGTGTCCATGAGAATCTGCACTGATTCTACTTTGTCTAAGTCCTTCTTAGTGACAGCTTCCCCCACTTTCTCAGTCAGAGGATAAGGATCTCTGAAGGTGGTTGCTGAACTTGTTTGTATCTTCTCCTTTCTATGACCTAGACCAGCAGTATCATAAGCTTCCTTTCCTCTGGTTCCATGAGTTCTGATCCTGGTGAGCATTGGGCTTTCCTTGTACAGACTTGTACCAAGGCTTCCAAAGAGACTCTTCTTTTTCTGATCTTGAGTTTTCTCAGAGTTTATCTTCATCCAAGAGACTTTAGCATCTTCAGTCTTTTCTTCTGTTACTGGAGCTTTAACTTGAGCATTGTCAGAGGTTAAAGTTATATCAGAGATTTGTTTCACTTCACCCTTTCTTCTTCTGGTCAATCCAGCTTCTTTCTCTTCAATTTGATCAGATATATCAGTGATTATATTTGCATTCTTGCTTAGCTTTATCATCCTCTGAGAAGGATTCTTTGATGCTATCTTGATCATTGACTTCTTTATCACAGGAGGAACAGGAGGAACTCCATCAACAGGTTTCTTCCCTTTGTCTTTTGAATCAGTCTCAGGTAGAGTTTGAGACCTGGTTCTTGGTCTGTTGATGTCAGTGTAGTTCACCTCACTAATTACTATCCCTTTTTGCTTTGGATTCTTCTGTTTATGTGAGGGATCAGTAACTTGTTTTTGCTCATCAGACTTTGTCTTGCTGATCTTCTTCTTCTCAGCAGCTAGTCTTTCTTCCTCAAGTCTGATGGCTTCTATATCCACTCCTGGATTTTCCTTTTCAAATATTTTCCTTGCTACAACTTCACCAATAGCTTGCAAAGAAGGAGATTTGTAGAATAGGGTGGTTTCTCTGCCTCTGAACTTCAGAGTTTGGCAGAACTTCTGAGATTCAGGATCTCCAGCTTCAATCAACTTATCTGATTCAGGAATCAGATCTTCTTTCTTATTCTTCTCAACCTCAGAGTTCACAACTGTAAGTTCTTTAGATATAGACTTGTGTTTGGGTCTATCAGAGTTTGCTTCCTTATTACTCCTTTCTTTCTCTTTGATTTGTAGCATCTTTAGCTGCTTGTCAGCAATCTCCCTATTACCTTCTTCATCACCATCTGGCCTTTTCTTTGTCATTTGATGGTCAGATTTGCATTTGTCTTTAGATATTTTCCCCCCCTTTTTGACATCAGCAGAGGTGAGAACTTGAACCAGCTGAGCTACAGAGGAGCTCAAATCAGCCAGAGTATGCTGCATTGATGTTTGGGTGGCCTCAATAGAGGCCAGTCTGTCTTCCACAGATGGAGGTGGAACTCTGCACATCCTCTTGAAATATGATAGTTGACAGACTTTTCTCTGTGCAGAAATGGGATGTTGAATTGGAGAAGCATGAACTAGAGTAGGAGTAGATTCTCTGACTGGTGACAGTGTATGTACTGGAGAATCAATTCTGACTGGAGTTGATTCCCTGACTGGATCAGAGGTTGGAGAAGCAAAAGCTTGAATTGGAACAGAGGTGACCTCTGTTGCATCATCATCATCATCATTTACAAATATACTCAGAGTATGAGATGCCAGTGCTTCTGTAGCTGCATCAGAAGTGGTAGCTATAGGAACCTCCTGAACAGGAGCTGCAACATTAGCCTGAGTTTGAATCAGAGAGTCTTGAATCATTTGCAGTACAACCTTTATATGTGCATCTTCTGATTGGCTTGGAATATCAGGAGTTTTATCTGACACATGAGTGTCAGCTGCAGTGATGTCTTCATGTTGAATCAGAGATTCCTGATTCAACTTCAACACTTCATCTGATTGGGCCACTACTGGTTGATCATTACATGCAGATACTGATTCTGACATTTGAATGTCAGCTGCCAACGGTTCAAGTGGAACTGCAGAAATAGGTTCAATCATGACTGGCTCTGCACCTGAAGGTTGATCAGAGAATTAAATCAAGGCCTGTATGGGATCCTCTGACTGAGGTGTCTTAACAGTCAGGTCAGTTATATCAGTTGGCTTGATCTTCTTCCTCTGTTTCTTAGCTGGTGGACGAGGTGGAGGTGCTTCTTCAGAGTCAGAGTCTGATATTTTCTGCAAGAATCTTCTTTTTCTTGGAGGAAGAGATGGTTTACTTGGAGACTTTGAAGATCTGAGAACCCTTTTTGATGAAGTTGTTTCAACTAGCCCTTTTTGGGAAGGGCTAGAGGTTAAGGTTTGAGCAGATTTTACAACTGGCCCTTGCTGAGAAGGACCAGAGGTTGGATGAGCATCTGGTTGAGCAGATGAAGAGGGAGGATGTGGTATATTCTCATCAGAGAATAATGGTCCATACTTATCTGGCATAGCTACCCTTAACTTATCCTGTACTGTTACAGGAATAGAAAACACTGGTGCATTGGGTTTCTTGCTATCCTTTTTAATGAGATCAGTAAAGGCACGCTTAGTAATTTTAAATGGCAACTCATTTCCAGATTCAGGCATAAGAACATTAGGGAAGCAGTAAGAAAATATGAGCTGACAGAATCTAGCATAATAAATAACATTCATATTCTCTTGTCTCCTATCACCCATAAATCTTAAGATTGAAGTAGCAATATCAAATTTAAGATTGTGGATCAGAGAATACCCAATCTGTTGACTGAAACTAGGAATGGCATCAAAGTTGCTGCATTTGTTGCCGAAGGCCCTGGTGATGCAGTCATAGAAGAAGCTCCACTCCTTGCAGAGATGTGGACGCTTGAGTTCCCCCATCTTGTCTGTACTAGTTGAGTACCCAAGAAAGATCATCATATCTCTCAGAGTTTGAGTGAGTACTGCGGAATCGAACTTATTGTGTTCAGGAAGATGAAGAGCCTTCCTGATTGTCGCGGTGAGACAAAATATTCTTGACCCTCATAATCACAGGTCAAGGATGGAGAGCCATGGTCACCTCCATCATCATAGCGTGCCGTCCTCCAGAATGTGAGGACCTGTGAGGGAGAAATAGACTCTGGTTGAGTCAGAGCGTACATTAGCTCGCTGTGAGCCAGAAAATCTTGAATCAGATGAAATTCCTTGGGAGCTTCATCATTATCA
Source organism: Daucus carota subsp. sativus (assembly GCF_001625215.2). Lineage (NCBI taxonomy): Eukaryota > Viridiplantae > Streptophyta > Magnoliopsida > Apiales > Apiaceae > Daucus > Daucus carota. The sequence goes on from NC_030383.2 coordinate 27,860,669, forward strand.
AGGATGGCAGCATAATTGTTGGTGACAAACTTCGCCCCATTGAACTCAAATGCTGTTATTGACATAATTTCTGAAAGAAAATGAGAGTTTGAGAGAGTGTATGTAAGGTGTTTGATGAAATGCGTAGAATAAAATGAGAGTAAAGTTTGAGAGAGAGAGGGTAAAAACCGTGTGATAAAAAGTAAAAAAAAACTTTTTAAAAACTGATATATATCTGTGTGTGCACGATTCACCGAGAGGAGACAGTAGTGGGACACGTGTCATGTGTCTAACGGTAACAAGAAAGATAGTGGGACGGTAATTATTACTGGCGTGTGAATCTGCATGTTTGTGTAACAATTTCCGAGGAAACACAATTATTCACCGTGTTTTTCTCCACTCAGGAATTCAAATGGATTTTGTACCGTTTGACAATTAAATCTAATATTCACCTGACCAAAAATCATTTATTTTAAACTCCGACTTTGATCAGATGTTTGACCATTGACCAGAGTTTAATTAAATGGCAGACTATGAGACAAATCAGAGATTGTTCATAAAATTTCGTACTGATGAGAGATAGACATTGAAAGTCAGAATAACAATTTTTTCCTCAGAGTTTGCAAACGATTATTTGAATTTAATCAAAAATCACTCGATGTCATAAACTTTGTTAATCACAAATGCGGAGTGAAAGGTGTGTGTTAACATGATTCCTCTATTGTCACAGAGATTGACAAATTTCTTAAGAAACATTAGAAAGAATCAGATTTATAGAAGATGTTTTAACCACCTCATAAGCCGAGTTTCTCACAGTATGGATCAGAGTATAAGTTTTCTTCTCTTTTGTAAGACATTTATCTTTTGAAAGGAAACTTCTCATGGTAAGTGAGTCATAACCTTCATCAGATTTTTATTTTTCAGTGTATTTCTCCAGTAATCAGAGAATGCGAAAGGTCTCCAAGAAAAATACGATTTTTCTGATGCATTTTGCTTAATACCAGCAGTGCACTTGGATCTTTCCTTTCACAGAATTTCTAAGATCTCAAAGGAGTACCTGACATAACTCTTTTTTTTTTGTTTTTTGTGAGAAGAAACACATTTTTGTTGATCCATATCTGAGACTTATTCACTCTTAGCTCATAAGGGGAGTAAAGCAAATTCTTCACTGAGTACATGTCTAATATTTAAGAAGTAAGGCAGTCTAGGTAACAACTTTAAATCATGTTTTGTGTATCATAGATTTCCACATATGTAATACCACGAAAATCAGACTTTAGAGATGTTCATGACTTAATTCAAGTATTTGCAACATATTCTTCACAGGAAATTCTCTTATCAGTGAAAATTCATGTCATCAGAGTTTGTCAGGTCAGAGTATAAACATCAGAGTTTGTCAAATCAGAGCATAATCATCAGAGTTTAGATCAGAGAATAACAGATGCAGATGTAGATCAAGTATATAAAAGTAATTAATAACATATAATTTATTACGAAATGTAGCAGAGTTTAGAGAGGACCAGAGATCATCCCTAATTCGTTTACAAGTCTTGTAAATGTTGCTTCAGCCAAAGGTTTGGTGAAGATATCTGCTAACTGCTGATCTGTTGGAACAAAGTGAAGTTCTACTGTTCCTTCCATCACATGTTCTCTGATGAAATGATATCTTATGCTGATGTGCTTGGTCATGGAATGCTGTACTGGATTTCCTGTCATGGCAATAGCACTTTGGTTATCACAGTAAATAGGGATTTGAGTAAGAGATAACCCATAGTCCAACAGTTGATTTTTCATCCATAAAATCTGAGCACAGCAGCTTCCTGCAGCAATATACTCTGCCTCTGCAGTAGATGTGGAAATTGATTTTTGTTTCTTACTGAACCAGGACACCAGTCTTCCTCCAAGAAATTGACAACTCCCACTTGTGCTTTTTCTGTCTATTTTGCACCCTGCAAAATCTGCATCAGAGTAACCAATCAGTGTAAAATCTGATTCTCTGGGATCTCAGAGTCCCATCTCAACTGTACCCTTGAGATATTTGAAAATCCTTTTGACTGCTACCAGATGTGGTTGTCTCGGATCTGCTTGAAATCTTGCACAGAGACAGGTAGCAAACATGATATCTGGTCTACTAGCAGTCAGATATAGAAGTGAGCCTATCATACCTCTATAGTTAGTAATTTCTACTGATGATCCAGTATCTTTATCTAACTTGGTGGCTGTTGCCATGGGAGTTGTAGCAGCTGAACTATCCTGCATACCAAATTTCTTTAGCAAGTTCCTGGTGTACTTAGATTGATTAATGAATATGCCCTCATTAGTCTGTTTTACTTGTAGTCCCAGATAATAGCTCATTTCTCCTATCATGCTAATCTGATATCTAGACTGCATAAGCTTTGAGAATCTCTCACAGAGTTTAGGATTAGTAGATCCAAAAATGATATCATCTACATAAACTTTAACTAAAAGCAGGTCATTACCATGGTTGAGATAAAACAGAGTTTTGTCTATTGTACCTCTATTGAAACCACTGTCCAAGAAGAATTGAGCCAGAGTTTCATACCATGCTCTTGGTGCTTGCTTTAGTCCATACAGTGCCTTATCCAGTCTGTAGACATGATCTTGAAATTTTGTGTCCACAAAACCTGGAGGTTGTTCAACATATACTTCTTCCTCCAGCTCTCCATTTAGAAAGGCACTTTTCACATCCATTTGAAAAACCTTGAATTTCTTGTTTGCTGCATAGGCCAAGAAAATTCTGATTGCTTCTAATCTGGCAACTGGGGCAAAGGTCTCATCATAGTCAATTCCTTCTTGTTGAGAGTATCCCTTGGCTACCAGTCTGACTTTATTTCTGGTGATTATTCCATCACTGTCTGTCTTGTTTCCGAACACCCATTTGGTACCAACTATTGATCTGTTCTTTGGTCTTGGTACTAGTGTCCAGACTTTATTTCTCTCAAATTCATTTAACTCCTCTTGCATTGTTGTTACCCAATCAGCATCCTTTAAGGCTTCTTCCACTTTCTTTGGTTCTGTCTAAGATAAAAATGAGTGAAAGAGACATTCATTTGCTGTTGTAGTTCTGGTTTGCACTCCTGCATCTGGATCACCAATTATTAGATCTGGTGTGTGAGACTTTGTCCATTTTCTCTCATGTGGCAGTTGTCTTATGGAATTTGATCCTCCCCCATAATCCATGCTATTTCCAGTGTCATTCTGATTTTGATTTTCTAGATGCCTCTCCCCCATGATTCATGTTATCTTCATGAGTATTCTGAGTTTCTGATGCTCCCCCTGAAGATGTATTCTCATGATTCTCTGATGTAGACAGATCAGAGTTTGATGAGTCAGTATCAGAATTTGTGTTTTCTGCTGTGTCTTCAACATTTTCATCCAGATGTTCATTGTGAAAGTGCTCCCCCTCAACATGTGCTTGAGGTTGATGAGTTGGAATGACATACTCTGATATGATTTCAGTGTCAGAGTTTATTGAGTCAGCGAATGCATCTTCATCTTCAAATCTCAGTTGCTCATGATCATCAAAATCTTCCATCCCAGTAATTTTCTTATCATCAAAGGATACATGGATGGATTCCATGATAAATCTTGTTCTCAGATTGTAAACTCTGAAGGCTTTTGTTGACAGAGGATAGCCAACAAAGATTCCTTCATCAGCTTTTAAATCAAATTTGGTCAACTGTTCAGGATGACTTTTCAGAGCAAAGCATTTACACCCAAATATGTGGAAGTATTTGAGATTTGGTTTCCTGCCATTTACCATCTCAAATGGTGTTTTCCCATGTTTGTTTATTAGAGTTGCATTTTGTGTGAAGCAAGCAGTTTGCACAGCTTCAGCCCAGAAGTAAGTTGGCAACTTTGCTTCCTCCAACATGGTTCTAGCAGCTTCATTCAGAGTTCTGTTCTTTCGTTCTACAACACCATTTTGCTGAGGTGTTCCAGGTGCTGAAAATTCTTGCTTAATTCCATTTGCTTTACAGAACTCTTCCATCTTAGAATTCTTGAACTCAGTGCCATTATCACTTCTGATGATCTTGACTGCATCTTTAGAAATTTTGTCCAGTTGTCTGACATGCTCAATTAAAAGAGATGATGTCTCATCCTTGCTGTGTAGAAAATATACCCAAGTATATCTGGTAAATTCATCAACAATGACCAGAGTATATCTTTTCTTTGCAATGGACATTATATTTACTGGTCCAAAAAGATCAACATGAAGCAGATGATATGGCTCAAGAATTGAGGACTCAGTTTTACTTTTGAATGAAGATTTCCTCTGCTTTGCCTTCTGACAGGAGTCACAGAGTCCATCTGGAGTGAAAACTGATTTGGGAAGTCCTCTTACAAGATCTTTCTTCACTAACTCATTTATATTGTTGAAGTTCAGGTGAGAGAGTTTCTTGTGCCAGTTCCAGCTTTCTTCAATACTGGCTCTGCCAAGTAGACAGATTGCAGAGCTTTCAGAGTTTAAAGAGAGCTTGGCTTCATAGATATTTCCATGTCTTTATCCTTTCAGAACAACTTTCCCAGTGCTTTTGCTAATGACCTCACAGTGTTCTTCTAGGAAGTCAACATGATATCCTCTGTCACAGATTTGACTTATGCTTAGCAGATTATGCTTAAGTCCTGAGACCAGAGCTACAGTTTGAATGATGACATTTCCAAGAATGATATTGCCATATCCCAAAGTTTTCCCTATGTTCCATCTGCCTAAGAAACATTTGGGCCAGCCTTCTCCACAAAGTCTGATAGCAGGGCTTTATTTCCTGTCATGTGTCCTGAGCATCCACTGTCCAGAACTAGGATGTTTAGCCTGTTGCCCTGCAATCACATACACAACTAATGATTAGTTTTAAGGACCCAGACTTGCTTGGATCCTTTGTTCTTGTTAAGTTTGTTAACACTAGCAGCGGAAGATTTATCAGAGTTTAAATCAGAGTTTGTGCTAACAGACTTTTTAACAGAGTTTAAACCAGGAGAATCAATTTTTTTCTTCAAAGAATGTTTCAATTCATAATATTCATAGTATAAACCATGGTATTCCTTACAAGTGTAGATGGAATGCCATAAACTACCACAATGAAAACAAGGATTTTCTGCTCTAAATCTAGTATTCCTAGTCTTAACTTCTGATTTGGGAGACATAGCATTTATGTCCTTATTCTTCCTGCAAAAAGAAGCAAGATGATTAGGATTACCACAATTATGACAAGTTTTCCTAGGAGCATTTGGAATAGGCATATAATTATTGCTTTTGTTTATTCCTACCTTCCCATTTCTATTTTTCCTAGGTTCCTTAATCCTGTTTTCTTTCTTAACCTCCTTGAGCTTATGCTTAAGCTGTTTCTGAGTCATTAAACCAATATTGACCTGTTTAGATTTATCAGTCTTTGATTTGTCCTGAGCCTTTGATTCTACAACAAATCTTACTGGAGCTACCTTAGGTCTCTCAATTTTAATGGTTTCTTGTTTTTGTGATTCAGCTTCATTTTTATCAGAGTATCCTAAACCTTTCTTCCAGTTTCCACTCGCGAAGATATTCTGAGTAGTCTTTCCTGAGTCAGTCCAAATTCTGATTATCTCTCTTTCCTTAGCAAGTTCTGATTCAAGAGAAGCAGTTTTCTTTAAGAGTTCATTTTTAACAAAAACAGAGTCATCTATTTCCTTCTGAACTTCTAGCATCTGAACTAGTTCTTTCTCAAGATAATCATTCCTTTTCTTAACTTCTAAGATCTCAGTTTTTAGTCTCTCATTTTCTAAAGTTTGATCTCTATAACTAACATGCATATTTTTTAGAAACAATCTTAACTCAGTTATATCTTCAGTGTCAAAAGCAAGAGTGGAATGAGGTACCTTAGATTCACCAGCCTCAGTGCTGTTGTCCATGTTTGCCATCAAGGCATACTTGACTTCTTCCTCTGATTCTGATGAGTCTGCCCAGCTTCCTTTCTTAGGGATAAAGGCTTGTTCCTTCTCTTTCTTTGCTTTCTTGCACTCAGTTGCAAAATGACCTTTCATACCACAATTGAAGCAGGTGTACTTAGACTTATCAGCTTTTCCAGATTTTTCTTCTTTGCCTTCATTCCTTTTGAAGACCTTCTTATCAGAGTTTCTATCTTTCCTTGAGAACTTCTTCCCTTTATTGAAGTTCTTGTAAGCCATCTTCTTGAAACTTTTAACCATCAGTGCTGCCAGCTACATCATCTCAGTATCACTGTCATCAGAGTCTGAAGGTATATCAGTGTCTGAGTCATCATCAGAGTTTGATGACTCAGCATCAGACTTAGTGACATGTGCTTTTCCCTTGCTTTTCATAGCTGTTTCTCCTTGAACTTTTAGAGCAACTGGTTTAGGTTTTCCACCATGTCGTTTGCTCCTTTGCTCCATCTCAAGTTCATAAGTTTTCAATCTTCCAAAGATATCATCCAGAGACATCTCTTCAAGATCATGATTATCTCTTATAGTGGTTACCTTCAAATCCCACTTTTCAGGAAGAGCAAGCAGAAATTTGAGATTTGAATCTTCTAAGTCATATTCTTTATCCACTAGAGATAAGTCATTCAGCAGCTTGACAAACCTGTCATAAAGATCAGTCAATGATTCACCAGTTTTTGAATCAAAGTGTTCATACTCTTGAGTAAGTATGGTCCTTCTGTTCTTTTTGATGGCTTTGGTTCCTTGACATCTGATTTCCAAAGCATCCCATATTTCTTTTTCAGTTTTGCATCCAATCACCCTATTTGACATAGCATTGTCTAGAGCACTGTGCAACAAGTGTTTTACTTTTGCATCCTTACTGATTGATGAGATGTCCTCAGGAGTATAGTCTTTCTTTTCTTTGGGGATCATCTTCTGGGGTTCATCTCCAACTGCAACAGAGAGCTTCGTTGGCATGTGTGGACCATCATAAATCCTGTCCAAGTACTCTGGATCTGTGGATTCCAGAAACATAACCATCCTAACCTTCCAGATAGGATATTCAGATGCCCTGAGGACCGGAACCCTAAGTGATTCATATCTACTGTTTGAAGCTTGTGATTTTTCAGACATGATTGTGTGATTAAGATCTCACTGTAGGTATATCAACAGAGCTCGCTCTGATACCACTTGTTAGGCCGAAATTAATCACTATATAAATTAATATAGTGAACACAATCAATAACAGAATACTCAAATAAGAGAATTAACAAAGTAAAATCTTATTCACAAAACTCAGTAGGTTACAAAAACTCTCTTAGTGATTTATAACTTATCACTAAGAGCTGCTAGGTTACAAGAATAATGTTCTCGATGTTCTAACTCTTGTAGAGTAAACCCTAATCTGTGTTTATATACACAGTTACATGATATCTACTGATTGATTTATAATTATCTGCTTCCTAAAATAATCTAATCAGTAGCTATCCTTCTGCTGTCCTGATTTGCACAATCTCCCTTGATCTTTATCTTCCTTATTTAGCCAGATCCGCTCCTGAAAATCAGCCGCCTGCAAACTCTGATCATCGATAAACTCTGATCCAGCTGGCAGTCGTTAAACCCTGATTTCCAGCTAAACTCTAATATTTGCTTCTGCACACTAAACAAGTTAGATACCAGTGACATCATCAAATATGTAACAATATCATTCATCCAAGAGCAATTCTTCTTTCAATATATACACCAAGAAACAGTTTATCTCATTAAATAACATATAGTATTTTTATCAGGTGCAACTCAATTCAATGTTAACTAGAAACACATTCTAGTTCCCATCTGCTCTGGCCAGAGACTTTATGAGTTATCACCTATAATTTGATATACAATGATAACATGTATTTTGTGTTGGACTGCTGGTCCGAATCCCTTTTCCATTTGAGAGGGTATAGTTCTCGAGAGTTTGTTATAATGCTTCTGGCAGTTAAGATCCTTCTAGGATGATTATTGTCAAGTGGGTCGTATAAAACTTAATCTGAACCTTCACATATCCAAATAATGTGTTTAAATCCATAAGAGACTAAAGCATATCCATATCAGTCTATACTAACTCCAAAAACCATAAACATCCACATATCCAAAATCGATTATTCCAAAAGCAAATCCAAAAACAAACTTAAAACATGTAAACATATAAAATGATTCAATTTATGTATACTTGGATGACTTCACAACTTACATGTATCATATCAAGAATACTAACTAGTTTAAGTTATTTTTTTTTTTGCCAAAACTAGTTTAAGTTATTAGAAATTAAGGGACTATTTTAAAATATTCAAAACCTCTCAATTTTAATGTACAACTAATTTAATATAATATTAAGAGAATATCAAAACTAGCATCACTCAATGACTCAAACATATAAATTTAGTATAGTACCATAAAATGAAAAGAATGGTGAATGGAGGCTTACCTTAAAATCTTATGATTTGATGATCAATTCATTTGAGTTCAAGATTCCTTACTTCAAGAATGTCTTTGAAAGACCACTAATTCGGAAGAACAACAAAATTCTCATAGCAAGAACAATCTTCATCGACTTGAATATCAAGTACAAGAATTTGTGAAAAAGCAGGAGAGTAGTCTTACAAACAAAATAGAAGAGCGAGCCGTACAACATACAACAAAATAAAATAACAGATCGTGCTGATAACGTGTTATAAATATGTTATTATATTATAATATATTAGGCTACTAGAAAGAGAGTAGGAGAATGATTTTGTATTACTTGTGATGTGTTTACAAGATCAAGTTGAGCACCTATTTATAGGTGTACTACATGGAGGTTACAAGTAATTGAAAGATCAAAGTTCCATAGTTACAAGAATGTGAAAGACCAAAAGTTTGGAGGATGAAAAGCCAAAAGTCTATTGATGTGCTCAAAATAATACCTTTAAATCGCAAGCGCACGATCACCGTTTTAATATTTATGATTCGTCCACAAAGATTAAAATTATTCAATACAACCTGTTAACAAATTAATACAACTCGGTTACAGATACCTAAAAGCCACAGACAAACTCGAACACAAAATAGTGACTCAAAACAAAAATAACAGACTCAGCCATTTACTCAATGTCTAAGCAAGTAGCATACAACTCGACTTGGACTCGGAAAATGACTTAGACTCGATCAAAATTAAGCACAACAGACACAGACTAACTACTCAGCAACACAGACCTGCGACTCAGTGACTCGGTAACTCGGCTACAAGAAATCGAAGCAAACTCAGCACTTCAAACACAGAACTCGGCGAAATGTAAAACCCAGCAAAATGAAAACAGAGCATTCAAATCTGGACACCTCGACTCGGTATTTAACAAACCAGTTATACAGACTTGACTCGGCAGTTGATACAGCAAGATTCTACTCAACAAAAACAGAACAAAAATGACACAAATCCAGTCAACAACTCAGTGAAACTCGGGCATAACTAAAGGACTCGACTCTGAAAACTGACAGACTCGAAGACCAACTCGGTGGGTGGCTCAGCGCTAACTCGACTCAGAGTAAGCAAGCAAAAACAAAGCCCCAAACAAACTACTAAAGCAGCTCGGGTACTAAACAAAGCTCGGAAACTTGGCGAAAGAACAGGGCATATGCAGGTGTGTCGAAACTCGAAAGAAATAAAGCAGGGGAGGTGGGTTTTAGTTTAAAAAAACGAAAACAGAGCAAGTGGGTCTTTGCGTTTAAACGAAAAACAAAACTCAGGAACTGGGTTTGAGTATTTTTATTATAAAACAAATACTAAAACGAGTGTGTACATATATTTAACCAAAATGGCTGCTGATCTTTACTAACAAAAGTGAACTTGCCGAAGTAACATTAATATTTGGCAGCCTTTAAATCTAGATATTTAACTCCCACACAAATCATCTTTTGTGTTAGAGTTTTAATTACTTCTCAAAAATTAAATCTAAATATAAAGAGAGCTACAACTAATTAATGGCTCCTTCCAATCTACAAACAACTTTGAAATTTTTTGTAGTTAGAGGAAGATTTCATGGCCAAAGTAAACATAAAGAACAAGAATGTAAGAACAAAAGATAAAAGTTTGCATTAAAATAATAAAGTGTTTACAAAATGAGAAGAGAGCATACAGATTACAACTAGATCTAGACTGTAAAAGAGAGGCTACTAAAAAGAGAAAATCCTAGGTAGGTTGAAACATGATGGGGAGATGTGTATTTATAGGGGGAAATTAGGGTAGAGGGGGGGGGGGTGTAGGTGTCCCATCTAGATGCTTCATTGAGAATATTCCCCTATGATCCTTTTCTTCCCATCCTTTTCTCCTTTTTGCTTTATTCTTTTATTTCTTCAAGCTTTTGCAATTTTCCTAAAAAAAACAAATAAACAAATAAATAAGTGAGAACAAGCAATAATTAGGTATTTAAAATATACAAAAATATGCACTTATCAAACTTCCCCATACCTATATTTTGCTCGTCCTCGAGTAAAATCAAAAGAAAAGAAAATAAACTATGAAAACTAGATGCGATTCCTAGGCTCCTTTTCGTAGGCGTGACAGGTGATTTTAGGTTCACCAACCCGTTAAACTCGTAGACGATATCTACAAGAGGAGTTTTGTCTCCTAAGGGTTTACAGAAGATATACCCATAAAATCTGCGAGACATTCTAGCAAGTGTCTACTCGACTCTACTCTAATTTCGTTGGTGTTAACAAAAAGCGTTTTTAAGGAAAATACGACTTAAAGACTCATCTACTAATAATTAAGATACAGTTGCCTCTAATCTACTTGAAATCGACTCAAAAATTTACTCGAAATCCAAGGAGTGTAATGAATTTAAGGCCTTTGATGGATCCTAATCGTCTAAGAATATTTTCACTTTTTCAACCAATTTTGAACTGACCCAATCTCTATCGAAACAAATATCTAGCCAAACTTCACAAACTCTTATTTTTTTTCTTCTTTTTTTTCTTTTTTTCTTCTTTTTTTTTGCATTGACTTTATTTTGTTCGTTTTCTTAGGCAAACATTGTTACCCATGTAGCGAGCTTTAGGTCAGTGACTCCCAAACCAAACGGTCTTAGGGCACTAGGTTTTGAAATCCCCCTACAGACTTAATTGCTCGAGTAACAAAAGCCACAAAACGAGACTAGCCAATCTACTTTTTCCCATTTATCTAAAGATTTTATCTATAAAGAACAATGGGTATTGAAGTAGTTATTCCTTTTCTTTTTTTTCTATCTCTCTATTTTTTTTCTATTTTTTTTATTCGCAAGGGTTCGAGTCGACATTGTTTCAACATGTGGGTTCTCTCTCAGGTATCGAATAACATCACTAGACAATCTCTCCATCAAAGGTCTTGTGCAAACGTGTGTGCCATCTTGGACTTACGAGTACAAATCGGTCGATACAAGTTTCAGAAAGACAACCTTACTTAACTACGTTCAAATTATCTAAAAGACATTACACATATATATACTTTTCGAGAACATGCTAAACACCAACTACTTCTAAAGTTCGAGTGAGGGAAAGACAACTTAGCTAAAAATATCTCTATTTTTGGATTTTTCTAATTTTTCATTTTTTTTAGGGTTTTTCATTTTTTAAGAATTACACTAAAGCCCTCCCCATACCTAAATCATGCATTGTCCTCAATGTATGCAAAAGAGAGAATTGAAATGAGAGAGTAAAGAGGAAAAATACCTGCATAGGAGATGAAGGGATTTTTATTAACTACTGAAACACATACACGACCCATGCACTCACACATTTCCTTCCCCATACCTGAACTTCACGGGGGAAGGGTCGAAGAAGAAATCACTTCAGCCAATTCCGAAAGGAAAGATGGGAGGAAGCTTCGAGAAAGAGTCAAAATGTGTACGAAATTTTTTAGGCACAAAGACTTTCTCTAGCATGTGACAATCGTTCATCCCTATAGGACAAGTGTTACTAATGTTCTCCCTAAACCAACTTAATGCTTCTTTATTATCAAGCAAATTAGAGACAATGCAATTTTGGTCATGGGATAAATCACTAGGAATAATGCAAGAAACGGTGTCATCTTTTCCTAAGGCGCTATATGAATGATGGAACAATGAGTCAAATGTCGGTGATTCACCTACATGACTCTCTAAATCGGGTCTAGGGTCAACACGAACAATCTCGGGCGGAGTTTCCCATTTTGAACAAATGTCGTTCAATTCTCCTAACAACTCCTCCGAGGTCAACTCTTTCAACGACTCATGATATTTCCTATTGTTCTCGTTGTTGACTTTGAAATCCTCGTTGAGAAGAGACTCAATCTCACTATCCTCAAAACTAGACCATGTGACAAACTTGTTAACCACATTAACCCCTATAGGTTGCTCATAAAGCTCATTGGGTTCTTTTCCTACATTGAAAATGTTTAAGTCTATGGTCATGTTTCCAAAAGTGAGTTTCATCGAACCATTCCTACAATTGATTAAGGCATTAGATGTAGCAAGAAAAGGTCGTCCTAAAATGATAGGAATTTGGTTCTTAGGATTCGAGACGGGTTGAGTCTCGAGAACAACAAAGTCAACGGGAAAGATAAAATCACCGATTTTTATCAACACGTCCTCAATAATCCCCTTTGGCATTTTAATGGAACGATCGGCAAGTTGAAGGGTCATATTGGTGGTCTTGAGATCCCCTAAGCCTAGGGCTTGGTAGACCGAGAAAGGAAGAAGATTCACACTCGCTCCTAAATCAAGTAAAGCTTTATCCACAAAAGTATTGCCTATGACACAAGAAATTGTAGGACAACCGGGGTCCTTATATTTCACGGGAATTTGATTCGAGAGAATCGAGCTTACTTGCGAGGTCAAAAAGGCTTTCTTAGGAACATGGGTGGTTCTCTTATGGGTACACAAATCTTTTAGACACTTGGCATAAGAAGGAACTTGTTGAATGGCATCTAAAAGAGGAATGTTTATCTTGACTTGTTTGAAAACCTCTAGAATTTGTTCCATTTGGGCCGATTGTTTAGGAGGAATGAGTCTTTATGGGTAAGGAACCCTTGGCTTGTAAACTTCTTCATTAGGCTTTTGAGAAATGGGCCCAGGACTAGGTTCACTCATGGACTCACGGATTCGAGAACATTCGGGCTTATCATGATTAGTGCTAGACAAAGAAGGATTTGTTCTAGGAATCGACTCCTCATTTTCATTAACGTTCTCACCAACTTTGTTATCCACTTGATTTCCCGACCTTAGAGAGATTATCGCATTAACATTCTCATGAGGTCTTTGATTGAGAGGAAACTTAGGGTTGACCTCAGGTTGACTTGGGAACTTGTTTTTCTCTCGCTCACACAACGCGCTAGCTAATTGACTCAATTGGGCCTCTAACTTAGAAACGGCTTGCACGTTAGAATGCAAAATTTGCCTATCTTGGGTTAGGGTTGTCATGAAAGTATGTTGAGATTGAGTCAAATTAGTTTGCGATTTAACTAAGGCTTCCAAACTCTTTTCTAAGGAATTAAGACGTTTATCCGAATCATTAAAACAGGAGGATTCAAAGGTGTTTGAATTGGGTTAGGAAATGAGTTCGGACTTTGGGTTGGGCAAGAGTTTGGGTTAGGCCTTTGAAAATTTGTTTGAGGAGTTTGAAAAGAAGCCGGGCCTTGATTTTGAAAAATTTGACCTTGGGTCCATGAGAAATTTGGGTGATTTCTCCAACCCGGATTGTAAGTAGGTGCAAATGCATCATTCCTGGAATTTTGGAACATAGCATTTACTTGTTTAAACTCGTGCAAGGGTTGAGTTGCGGGATTTTGAAAATTGTAGCAAGGGTGCGTCGACATTTGTGTGGGAGGTTTACTAGTTTCTAAAGCTTCAAGTCTCCTAGTTAGGGTAGCTAATTTGGCATCGGTTGCCACATTGTTTCCTATTGAATGCAAACCCCTAGCACTAGACGACTGAATTGACTTTTTGGGCTCCCTAGTTGACTCCCACATCATAGTCTTTTCTGCTAAATCCTCAAAAAATTCCCACCCTTGGTCTTCATCTTTCTCCATGAATTTACCTTGGCACATAGACTCTAATAACGCAGTGGTTTGACTATCTAAGGCCTCGTAAACTATTTTGCAAAGTCTCCATTTTTCTATTCCGTGGTGGGAGATTTTTAAAACGATCAAAGAATTTCCAAAAAGACTCATTTTCTCTTTGATGAAATTGATTTATTTCATTTGTAATTCGAGTAGTCTTATGATTTGGAAAATACTTTTTAAGAAAAACCACCACAAACCCCTCCCACGTGGAAATAGAATTAACGGGAAGACTATATAACCATTTTTTCGCATTCTCATTAAGCGCAAAATTAATGAGCCTAAGTCTAATCGAATCTTCCGTTAATTGGTGGAGCTTTTGGAGGGAACAAACTTCCTCGAATTCTTGGATGAAAAGATAAGGATCCTCACCCTCACTCCCGGTAAATTTAGGTAACATGCTAATGTGGTGAGCTTTGATTTCAAAATTATTACCATTATCGGGAGGAAGGGTGATGCACGAAGGTTGACTTGAATGAGACGGGTAACAACGGTCTTTAAGAGACACGGCCATGTTTACTATCGGTTCGCTAGCTTCTATGGGTTCGGAGTCCGAAGAGGACGAAGAAGGAATTTCGATGATTGGTCTAACTAATCTAGACGATTCGCTCCTAACCCAAGTAGTTCGCATAAACTAGATAGTAAACACGTAGCAAATAAGTGCGAGAAATTAAATCACACAAAAGAAAGGGTGTAAAAACAAAAGAAAAACCTAAGTCTATGGTTCCCTAATAAAAAGAACTAGACCTTGCTCCTAACGTTAAGGACCACCAAAAACTCGATAAATCCAACATTATTCGGACCGGTTTGGCCAGTTTGGAGCAGGCATTGCCAAGAGGCCAATCTCCGCGCTTAGACACCAAACCTTAATCGGCCAGGTAAGCTTTCGCTTGTCCTTAGACACCGAAGAGTTGGAATAATTAAAGATTATCTCATTCTTTAGGTACCTTCCTAATTGAGCGCGAAACCTAGGGGCTAATGTCTAATTCAATTTTATTAAAAGGCTAGGGTATGCAAAATGAAGAATTACGTTGTTGTGGGCCAAGGAAAGAGTGATGAAATCCCTCCCCTTATCTTGTGATTGGGTTTTGCCCTTAAGATTTATTTAAAATGATGCTCCACACAACGATATAATAAAAACTATAAACAATTATGGATGCTTAACACTACATGTCCTAATCTAAAGAAAGAGGAAATTAACGTACCTTAGGGTCCTCCAGCGATCACCACAATTAAAGGTACGAAAATTTAAAAACAAAAATTAAAATCTAAATGATGTGTTCCTAAGTGATTAAATGCATGATGCAACACATATGTATATCTAACTAATATTTTTGGATTAATTTTTTTTTTTGTGATTTTCAATTTTCAAATTTGTTTGTGGTTTTCTAAATAAAAACGAAAAATAAGAGTGGAGAGATACGGGATACCAAAGCAAGCTTCCAAATCCGAGCAATATTTGTTCACTTTACTCCATGATTCCTGAATATTCCTCCAAATTCCTCGAAATAAAAACAAAAAGTGAGAAACAAACTAATCCGAAAGATTAAAAATAAAGGAGCGAAAAATTAATTTTAATCCCCGGCAGCGGCGCCAAAAACTTGATGTGCTCAAAATAATACCTTTAAATCACAAGCGCACGATCACCGTTTTAATATTTATGATTCGTCCACAGAGATTAAAATTATTTTCGCTAACTTTTAAATCTAACCTAGGCGAATTAGAACAATTAAGTTTGAATAGGGGGTTTTCTAAATTAAATTTTAGAATTCTAAATTAACTAATCTAATTAGTTATCGATTACCAAAATTTTAACTAATCGTTCATTTAAAATCAAATGACTCAAAATCTAGGAATAACTTAATAGAAATAAACTAAAGAAAAGAAAAAAAAAAGAACAAGGAGCCTACTCGGTTCAGTCGG
The DNA here is from genome assembly GCF_001625215.2 of Daucus carota subsp. sativus. NCBI lineage: Eukaryota > Viridiplantae > Streptophyta > Magnoliopsida > Apiales > Apiaceae > Daucus > Daucus carota. The sequence continues at coordinate 27,876,600 of NC_030383.2, forward strand.
TTGTCGCCACTTAGTAAAGCAAATCAAATGAAGAAGAAATTAACACGTAAACAAAGGATAAAATGAATCAAGCAAAAAAAAACAAACAAAAATAACTCCATTCAATACAACCTGTTAACAAATTAATACAACTCGGTTACAGAAACCTAAAAGCCACAGACAAACTCGAACACAAAATAGTGACTCAAAACAAAAATAACAGACTCAGCCATTTACTCAATGTCTAAGCAAGTAGCATACAACTCGACTTGGACTCGGAAACTCACTCGGAAAATGACTCAGACTCGATCAAAATTAAGCACAACAGACCCAAACTAACTACTCAGCAACACAGACCTGCGACTCAGTGACTCGGTAACTCGGCTACAAGAAATCGAAGCAAACTCAGCACTTCAAAAACAGAACTCGGCGAAATGTAAAAGCCAGCAAAACGAAAACAGAGCATTCAAATCTGGATACCTCGACTCGGTATTTAACAAACCAGTTATACAGACTTGACTCGGCAGTTGATACAGCATGATTCTACTCAACAAAAACAGAACAAAAATGACACAAATCCAGCCAACAACTCAGTGAAACTCGGGCATAACTAAAGGACTCGACTCTGAAAACTGACAGACTCGAAGACCAACTCGGTGGGTGGCTCAGCGCTAACTCGACTCAGAGTAAGCAAGCAAAAACAAAGCCCCAAACAAACTACTAAAGATAGAGCCGGGGGGGGGGGGGGGGTTGTTTAAAAAAACGAAAACAGAGAAGTGGGTCTTTGCGTTTCAACGAAAAACAAAACTCAGGAACTGGGTTTGAGTATTTTTATTATAAAACAAAGAGTTAATGACACTTTGTAACCCCTAAGTTTGCTCCAAATCGCAGTTTAGTACCTAAACTTTAAAATGTGTCAATATGCACCCTAAACTTAACATTCCCGTGCAAGTTGTAACCCCTAGTCATTATTCCGTTCAAATCTACCGTTAACTTTAACTGTTTGAGCGGTAACTGTGTGTATATCCGTTTGTAACAGCTACTTTACCCACTGTGACCCCTCAAAAATTATGTATTATATTTTGAAATTATTTCTGAACATACACAACGATGTAAAAAAAATTTAAAATAATTTTAAAAATATAAATTTTCAGATTCTAAATCTAGATACATATTTTTTAAATTATTTTAAAAAATTTTTACATCGTTGTGTGTGTTCAGAAATAATTTCAAAATATAATACATAATTTTTGAGGGGTCACAATGGATAAAGTAGCTGTTAGAAACTGATATACACACAGTTACCGCTCAAACAGTTAAAGTTAACAGTAGATTTGAACGGAATAGTGACTAAGGGTTACAACTTGCACGGGAATGTTAAGTTTAGGGTGCATATTGACACGTTTTAAAGTTTAGGTACTAAACTGCGATTTGGAGCAAACTTAGGGGTTACAAAGTGTCATTAACTCTAAAACAAATACTAAAACGAGTGTGTACATATATTTAACCAAAATGGCTGCTGATCTTTACTAACAAAAGTGAACTTGCCGAAGTAACATTAATATTTGGCAGCCTTTAAATCTAGATATTTAACTCCCACACAAATCATCTTTTGTGTTAGAGTTTTAATTACTTCTCAAAAATTAAATCTAAATATAAAGAGAGCTACAACTAATTAATGGCTCCTTCCAATCTACAAACAACTTTGAAACTTTTTGTAGTTAGAGGAAGATTTCATGACCAAAGTAAACATAAAGAACAAGAATGTAAGAACAAAAGATAAAAGTTTGCATTAAAATAATAAAGTGTTTACAAAATGAGAAGAGAGCATACAGATTACAACTAGATCTAGACTGTAAAAGAGAGGCTACTAAAAAGAGAAAATCATAGGTAGGTTGAAACATGATGGGGAGATGTGTATTTATAGGGGGAAATTAGGGTAGAGGGGGGGGTGTAGGTGTCCCATCTAGATGCTTCATTGAGAATATTCCCCTATGATCCTTTTCTTCCCATCCTTTTCTCCTTTTTGCTTTATTCTTTTATTTCTTCAAGGTTTTGCAATTTTCCTAAAAAAAAACAAATAAACAAATAAATAAGTGAGAACAAGCAATAATTAGGTATTTAGAATATACAAAAATATGCACTTATCATCTATCCTTGAAAGGTCCAGGACATCCACACATATATATTATTTATAACATAACTCTAATTATTTAGAGAAAATAATTAATGATATGTGGGTCGTCTTAGAGCAGCTTGAATAAATAAATAAAATGTTGTATCCAAGCTCAACTTAATGTCAAATTAGAGCACAAGTGCGTCCATTAAGCAACCCCCAAAGACACTGCTCAACGCCGTTGTTGCTTGATTGGTTGTTGCATCTTTTAGACCTTGCAACCCCATACAACCTGTTGGACCAAAGCATACGCACACCTTTTGTTTTGAATACACATCTCCATGTCCATGTAGTGTGTGCTCTAGGATAGTGCATTCGGTTAATCGAAATCGAAATTTTTTCAGGTTAATCAAAATCGAAATTTATCAAAATTCTCCGTATATCGAACCAAATTTATTTCGATTTAGAAACGAACCGAAATTTAAATTTCAGTTAATACTGAAACTCGAATTTATAAACTGAAAATTTTAAAAGTATTTGGAAATGTGAAAATCTTCTACACAAGTCTGAAATCTGAAATTTTATATTCTCACAGATTCAAGTAGATTAACCAACAACAAAGCTATTTTACTAATGTTAGACCAGAGCCTACTTGAAGATTGATTTTCAGACCCGAGCAACTTACTGTCTTTACAGATATATGCATCAAAACTTTGCCTGTTTATCAAACTATAAATAGCAGATGAGGTCGGTTGTTTCAATTTTGTTTTTTAGTCCATACACAAAGATAAATGTAACTAAATCAGTGTAAAACACTGTACACAAACATAGGCTAATGATCAAATATAAACCGTTAAATATGAACCTTCAATGCGAACCAAGAGAAACTAGGCCTATATGGCATCACCCACCCTCTAAATGTCATTAACCGCCCCTAGATGTCATCACGCACCCGGGGCCCACTCCCGACCTCACTCAATCTACCTCAGGCCCACTAAATCTTACTAAGGCTCCGGAAAAGACACATAGGGGCTCCAAACAAGCTCAAAAGACATTACTTTACCCCTCCCCCTTCCCACTATGGGCCACCCCTATCCACTAAGCCCTACCTAGGTCTTGCCAAGGCCCACCTCGGGATCCATTCTCGAGGCCCACATACCTCCTCATGCTTGTAACAGCATTGGTTCGCATTTAAGTTTGTAGTTTGTACTGGAGTAAAACACACACACACACACAAACTCTCTCTCTCTCTCTCTCTCTATATATATATATATATATATATATATATATATTATAAACTAAGTTTGCTAATCTCTTATATTTATATTATCACTTGAAATACTATTTTTCTTATGAAATATATAGAATTCAGCTAACCATTCGATTTTCAGTTAATCGCGGTTAAAAAATCGAATAACTAAAAAAATCAAAATATATAAATTTGGTTACCGAAAATCGAACTGAATATAAATATCGGTTAACCGAACCGAAATTATGTCGATTATTCGGTATGATTTTCGGTTAACCGAACCGAATGCTCACCCCTAGTGTGCACCGTACTACCCCTATCCACTGCATTCCAATTATACGCGGAAAATCGCGAGGGGCTAACTAGTTGGAGTCTCATTTAAGTTCATTAATAAATTTTAAATATTAGTCATGTTTTATTTGTGAAACTAATAAAAAATTATTCATTTATTTATATACTTCTTTTGCTCCTCTCACTTTTTACCTTTTTTTGTGTATTACTTGACACACAATTTAAGGGAAAAGAGGGAGTATTTTTCAATAGTGCCCGCCCAAACTGATTTTGAATATTTAACACATATTTATGTAACATCCCGACTATTCGGGATATTAAAACTAAACTAAAAACTAAAATATAATGTAATTTCGCTCAAAAAAATAAATTACTATTAAAAAGATGCAACTAACATCTATAATCCACGTGTCAAATGTCTCAAAATCTAATATCAGTGAACTCCAAATCCAATCCACATCAACTTGGTCTTAAATCAAACCTGAAAATTGAAAAAGGGATGAGTTACACTTCTCAGCAAATAATAATTTGACTCATATTTAATCTCAAAATCAGTGGGCGTTTTAATAAAAACATTGTTCCTCAAAATAATAATAATTTTGAAAACACTTGTAAAAACAAATTCAAATCAGATTTTAAATTTTAAAAAAAATTCAAAATTCAAAATATAAATGAAAATCATATAAATACCACAGTCTTACTCTACAGCCACAGTTTACCGATGATCGGCATCTTAATTTTTATTCTTGTTATTTTGTCACACTTTCCCAATAGCCGGGATCTAAATTTCAATAATCTTGTGCCCTTAATATGTATCTGAAGTTGCACAATTATGCCCCGAATAAGGGTATTTAAGGCTTGTTTCAGAACTATTGCGTAAATTATGAACAGGTTCGAAATGTAGAGACTAAGTTTTCAAAGATTTTCATTTCTTATATCTTGTAAATTTCGAAACAAAACTCTTATTCTTATATTTTTTACAAAAATCCAAAATTTGCAGAATCAAAATAAATTATTCGAAAATAATAGTAAGCCAAAAAGTACTTACCTTACTGGCGCGAACTCAAAAGTTTACATCATCTTACATCATATATACAATCCCAACGAAACCAACCAAAATTATCTCATCTTAAACTCCAAATGTCTCCATGATTTCAATATGCCCAAACCAATAATCTACTATATTAACCCCTCAAATGATATTTTCTGGAAAAAACTGAAAAAATGAAAGCTATAGATAAAGAAAAGAGCTTTCCAGAATTTCCAGAATCAATGAAATCCATTCAGTTTACTACAAATTTTACGACCTAACATAATTTCAGAGAATGCTATGTACGAATTATAGCATGAATAAAGAAGCAAACAAAATATATTTACGTCAAATACACATGAAAAAGAACAAGAGATCAATATCTCACGTCAGCATATACTTATTAAGATCAAAGAGAAGAAGAAATCATACATGTCCACATAAACTGATGTACGGCTTATTCGGATTCTAACGGGATTCTTAAATAGGCACATAAATTCTAATTTTGCTCCGAAAATTCCTCCACCTATTAAAGAAATTTCCAAAATATAAAGTCTTCTAAAAAAGATTTTGATTTTCATAATTAATCCTACGCTACTTTTCATCAATAAAGAATCTTTTTATATTCAAATTAACTCACACAAAATAAATTCTAGAAGCTTCCAAATATTTTTTTTGCCAAATTTAAAGCGAATTTCATTACTTAGAAAGAGACTCAATCGGGACAAACCCCCAATTGATCATGCAACAAGGTTGTAAATCAAATAAACGAGCTAAATAAGCTGTTTTGTTTCCGGATTGCTTAACAAATTGAATACAATTAAATATCCTGAAAATGAAAAATGAAGATAATGATTTTCCGAGCAATCCAACATGCATCTCCCCTGAAAACAGTGACTTCACAGTTGACCTTAACAGTAATTTCATGGATAGTGCAAAGTTTAGAGGACTCAATTGCAAAACTGAGTTTGAAGCCATCATATTATTAACATATAATTTTTTGTGAGAGGTGAGCACATATGATTTTCATTATCGTTCCCAACGCACCCCAGCTATCTACCTACCGGACACCAGCTATATACCTGCCGAAAGTGTTATTGATGCGAGATTTCCAGATCTCCCAATACACCATAAAATTCATTTTCAACACAACCAACACATCGCATAAAGGGAGACACATTGCACACAAAGGGATAATCAAACATGCAATCAATTACTCAAACAGAAGGAAACGAAAAAAAACCCAAATAAGTTTTTCAAGTTTTGCGGAACAAAACTCGATTTTATTGAAGAAGAAACAAACAAAAGAGGATGTTTATTGATTGGAGAATAAAAACAAGAAAAACGGTACTATGTGGACGGAGAATGGGTGGCTATGAATTGAGATTGGCACGAGATAGAATTGAGATGGGAAGAAAAGGGATAGAGATTGATGTGGAGATGGAGATGGAGATGTGGAGATTGATGTGGAGATGGAGATGGGCAATTAGGGTTAGAGAGAGATGTGAAGGCTGACTCTCATGGGAGAGAGACAAAGAAGACCTTCTATTTCAGAAGCTTCCAAATAATAAATAATATCTAAATATAAAATATAATCTAAATCTAATATCCAATTCATAATAACAATACTAATTCATAACTCGCTCCCGCTCTCTCTCTAAAGCCCAAAGGCCTTCAACTCCAAGCCCACATTCTCAAGTCAGCCATTCAGGCCTCTCTTTCTCATCACCAATGGCTATTATGAACACAGATGCAGACTGATTATGTGAGTAAATGGAATCAAGATTGGGCCATGGCTTTCCACCCTACAGGTTTGTCTTGAGCATTTTTAAATTCGTTACCTTGGAACATTCATATGGAAGGATCATGCCACTCAGCTGCTGATTCAAGGAAGAAGGAAAAGGAAAAACAGGTGTGATCTTTTCAAAACATAAAACTACATGATTATAATTATATATATATATATATAGGCAAGTGCTCAAATGAGAACCCCAACTAATGTGAGATATGAGATCTAATCTCAGCCACACATTTGTATCCCTTAATTAAATCACAACCACACATATTATAATTCACACCCCTCATCAAAATTCACAAACCCATCCACTGCCTTCTCTCTCTCGATTTCCGTCTGCCATCATCCTCCCACCCCAGCCGCCATCTCCGAGCTCTCTGCCTCCAGATCTGGCTTAGGTTTATCACTCCTGTCCTCCTTCCTGCTCCTTTTTCCCTCCTTCATCGCGCTCTCTCTCTGTCATGAAAGAACGACACACACTTCTCGGCGCTCTCTCGCGCCGCAGTCTTTCTCCCCGCCGGAACTCCATCAGCAACTACGACGACTAATCGTTGTCACGCTGCAGCCAACCCGCCTTTTCAAATTTCAACACCAAAATTTTCAGATTTGGGGCTGTAGATGGTGGTGGTAGTGATGTGCTGGTAATAAGTAATTATTGTTATGCTTTGTATTTAAATCTGGTGATTATTGTTATTATGTTAGTGATCGGAGTTCATTTCTAGTGATTTTTTTTTTCAATTGGTGATTCGGATTTGGGGAGGTTTGTTGATGGTGGTTCTAGTGATGTGATAGTGATAAGTGATTATTTTTAATTAAATCTGGTGATTATTGTTATTATGTTGGTGACCGTAGTTCATTTGTAGTGATTTTGTTTTGTAATCGGCGATTTTTCATATTTGGGGGTTTTCTAGATTGCGGTGGTAGTGATGTGGTGGTAATTACTGATTATTGTAATGATTTATATTTAAATCCGGTGATTATTGTTATGATGTTGGTGGTTGTAGTTGGTAGCTGGATCTAGTGTGAAGAATAGTGGTTGTTGGCGGTGATTTTCATTTTTCCGGCGGTGATTTTTAATTTTCGGATGGTGATTTTATATTTGCCAGTGGTGATTTTTCGGTGGGCGACGGAGGTGGTGGTGGCCGGAAATGATGGTCGGTGGTGGTTGGAGGTGACAGGTGGTGGAATTAGAATAAAGATGATGATAAAATATTTGAATATTAAAAATTAATATGTGGTGAGAGATTGATATAAGGTATAAGATGAGTGGTTAGGATTGGATCTCATATCTCACATTAACATTAGTTCTCAATGGAGCATGACTATATATATATATATATATATATATATATATATATATATATATATATATATATATATATATATATATATTATTGTGATGTGGTTCATGATTAGGTATAATTGTGTGCTTAAATCTATTCTTGTATAGATTGTTTTGTATCCTTTTTCGTCTTTTTACCTATTTTTGTCCGAATTTGAGGAGATTGAATATGTGTTTATTAATTTTATATTACATGGTCATTTATATCTTATGTGTTCTGTATTTTCTTTTTTGATTCTTAATTTTTCGTTAGTGTCCATGGTGATTGTTTGCAGTTCTTGGACGGTGGTGGTGGTGGTGGAGGTGATGACTTAATTAGTGAGAGTGGTGTAATTTAATTGACTAATTTTATTGCTTGATTATACTTTTAGCTTTGTAATTTTGGATATTGTTTGGTTTTAATAGGAGTAATTGTAGATCCTAATTTTAGTCATTTTTGAATGCTAAGTTGACATTTTTTAAATTCGTTTATATTTGAAATTTGACTTTTCTCTACGTGCTATAATTTGAATTTTTGTGTCTTCATTACAAGATTAATTGATAGTCTTTATTGTTGATTATTGTACCTGAATTTAATTATTCATGGCGGCCATAAAAGATGGCTTTATCGTGCCTTATGAGGTATTATTGCGTCATTAATGGTTGATTGGTTAATTGGTGTATACCAAATTTACATTACGATGATAATGATTATTAGCTAAAATCGTGATACATTTGTTTTCAAATTTAAATTATTTTTTCTTATTTATATTTTAAATATTTATTGAGATATCATTTAATTATTTTCTGATAAGATTTATATTTTATTTTCTTGACAAGATTTTGTCTTATATTTGAGTAGATATATCTTAGCTATGTTTTTCAATTTTCAATTATTTTTTATTTATATTTTAAATATTGATTGAGATAATAGTTAGTTATTTTTTGATGAAATTTATATTTTATTTTGTATTATTTGTTTAGGTATCTAACCAAGGAGATCTCATTATCTCTTTGATGTAGATTTTATAATGTTTTGTTTTACTTAAATGTTATTTTACTTTCGCTATTCTTTAAAAATTATATTATATTCATATCTTTTTCTAATATTGAGTTTGTTGACTTTTTCCTTTGTCGTTCTAGATAATTCGATTATTTTTATGAACTTATTGTGTTCTTTTATTTTATTGTTTTCTGGTCGAACATTAAAGATTTATTGTCTAAGCGTCCACGGTCATCTTTGCATGTCCGAGGGTTAGATGGTAAACTTTCTTGAACCAAAAGGAACTCCTCACAGCAGCTTTTGTATTCTGATGCAATTCGTTATACGAGAAAGTATCTTGTGACAAAAAAAATAAAAATAGTAAAATAAATAAATAAAAACACAGGATTTTACATTCTTCCCTCCTTAAAAGAATTTGGTCCACAAATTTATAAAGTTAAATAAATAATATGTATGTAAAAGTTAGCAGACCTTAGTTATGACTTCCTCTAAGCTGAAATACACGTCCATTGCTTGTCTTCTTATTTGCTTCCTTCTTTGGTGGTGGATTGTGTGAGCACTCCAAAATTCGGTGTCCTACTTCTCCTTGATGAAAACAGGCACCTGTATTCCATCGGCAGCCCCCCAGTCGATCGTACACATGTGGTTTCTTGAAAGGTACTCTTTGAGATGATTTTCCACCACTTGGAGCGAACCTCATCATGTTCTAGTTCTCTGTAGCTTTCTACGATTCTACCAAACCCCACTAGATCAGCAAGGCCTTGTTGAGGACAGACTCGTGCGTCTGAAGTTCAAATGACGCCACAACGTTTCTAATGTCTCTTCGAAGTCCCTCTTCCAACATTCTTGATCGGCTACTCTCATCGGTAACTAGAGTCGGCGCGTACTTGGCTAACTTTGCAAACTCCGCTTCATATTCAACAACATTATTTCTCCCTTGCTCAAGTCAAATAAAGTCCCGGCATGATTTCATATCGTAACAGAAGGAACTAGAATCTTGATAATTACGGTAAGTATGCTGATTTAGTAATTAGTTAGGGATTTGCTTCCCTCGATTAAGTTTCGTCAGCTAGTGTGCGCATAATTCTTATATCTCTGTAGGGGGGAAGAGGTCGAGATTCTTGAATCATTAAGTGCAAACCAATAATATATATCAATTTCTGATGGTGTGAACGCGATTACGCGAGGTATGTAATATAATTATTATTTTGTAATTGATTAGTTTTTTCAAAGAAGATGATAAATCTGTAACATATACGTTACAAAAAAAGATTTTGAGATTCTTAGCTCGATTCAGTTAGGAGTTCATGATTATCTATTACTATTTTTTGTGTGTCATTGCTAATCTATTACTGCTGGTTTGTGCCAGAAGAATATGTTGCCGGGTCCAGTTAGTTTTTGTACATACTGGTGTATTCAAATACTTTTGCAAGTGGTCTTTTTAAATATATAAATTCTTTTGCTCTATGCAGCTAGTATAGGTTGGAATTTTAAGGTGCACTAGTTTTTTTTTTTTTTGAACAGCAAGCGACTTCATTAAAGATAAGTTAAACCTCCACTTATAGTAGGAGGAATACAACCAGACTCGGACTCCACACAGAAACAAACACCACAGCACCTAACTAACATAAACCTAGAGCAATACTTAAACAGAAACCACTGGACACAAAGAAACTAGGGAGACATAAAACTAATCTTAAAACTCAAGCTAGACACCAGGAGAAAGAAGAAACGACTCAAACAGCTCAACCACCATCCTCAAGAAACTCTGCAGAATTCTTCAGCCCATCATCACCACCGGATCATCACCTTCTTCTTCCTCTGCCAACTCATCCTCATAAATCAAGTCATGTATCTCCATTTCACTCTGCGCAACACCAACCTGCATACCATGAAAACCTGCAGAGTTCATAAACTGAGCTACATGTCCAGGACCGTTCGGAGCGCCCCATCCTTCATCCAGAGCTTGGTCGAACAGTTCCATTTCATCTCCATTCATCTGCACCTCTTGATACCTGGGGTCATGGAACCCTAAACCCACATCCATATCCATCAGCTCAGCAGCTGTTCCCAGGGGCTCAAAAGACAGAAAGAGGCGCCCAAAGAGATCAGCCCCCAACAAGGCTAGGTATGTGGCCACTCGGTTGCGTCTCGGATAGACATACCTGATCTTGCACTTCCAGACCTTATCCTTCTTTAGTATCTTAATCTGCTGGATGATATTGCGAGCTGTGGTGGAGATGCCATTATGATGGAACTTCAGCATTCCAAAAGCCTCGAGGTTATCGGTTTCGACGATAACTTTCTTGCATGTTTCCTCATAAGCTCGTTTCATGCCAATATGGATAGCAGCTAACTGATTTTCAACAGGGGACAAGTTGGGGATCGTCCCAGAAATGCTGCTAGCCATGCCACCATTGGCTCTACGAATAACAGCTCCCAAGCCTGTAGTATTCCCATTAGCAGCTAGGGCTGGAAGAGTGGCCCCGTGAACATTCACTTTCACTTCGCCAGGGGAGGGAGGGAACCAGTGAATATCCATGCTAGGAGAGAAGAAAAGAAGGGATAATGAGAAAGAGAGGTGATGAAACTGCATGGGGGGAAGACCACATTTATACCCTGCAGCAGCCAAACGCGTGCTAGGGTTTCAATTTCCTAGGCAAAGAGAGATGGCAGAGCTTGCATGAGGAATTCCCCCGCACAGCAACCAAAGGCGGCTACTGTTCGAATTATTACAGATTTCCCAGAAAAGACTTCTAGGAATACCCACCCATGCAGGAAAGGCTTCCATAGGTAACAATACACATTAAAAGCCCTGAGACCCTACTAAGCTGATGAGAAGAGAGAGAGAGATTAAAAAAAGCCTTCAACGATTCGATTTTTTTTAATACCATGTTTAGCTAGTAAATCAGCCTCCCTGTTCCAAAGTTTACTAATTTTGCACGACCATATATTAGCTAAGCCCTCTGCATGAATAATAGTACCTAGAACCGGGCTTCTTATACTGAAATTGTTTAACTTTAAATCCTGGAATCTTTTCACCGCATTGGAAGAATCCAAACAAATCACAGCGCATTTTCCTGGCCATTTACTGGAAATTTTTTGGCTAACATAGCACATTGCTTCCAGTTCTATCTCCTCAATTCCGATGCTATTGCAGGGCCCAAAAAAAATAAAAGCCAATTCTTTAGAAGAATCATAGATTACACCTCCCACTCCACCTTTATGCTGCTAATCTCGATCCTGGAAATATGCACCATCTGAAAAGGCAATGATTTCATATTTGTGACGTAGTATGGCCATAAACCTCTCCTTTTTCTGAGCTTCGACTATATGCGAAATAGATTTTGGGTAACAGGCCCAAATATTCGCAGCCTTTTCTGGGAGTACATCAGCTAAAATGCACTACTCAAAGGCTCGCTTTTTAACTAGAAGAGAAATTGCTTCTATAGACAATGAAACTCCATTAAAGACTCTCTCATTTCGAGCTAGCCACAACGACCACAGGACCGCAGCAATAGAAATTTCCCAAGCTTGGCTAGACAGAGCATCATTCACATAACCCAGAATTGCCTCCAAACTACCTTGTAGAACAAAAGGAAGTAGGTTTAAATCCCACCATGCATCGAAATTTTCCCAGACTTTTGCCGCACCTGGGCAGTTCCAGAGGATATGATTTTGGTCCTCTAAATCCATGTTGCACCAGGAGCGGATGATGCCATCAACCTGAAATCTCTTATTAATAAAGACTTTAGATGGTAAAATTTTATGCACCACCTTCCAAAGGAACATAAGGATGCGGGCTGGAACTTTAATTTTCCATATTTTTTGCCAAATTCTGCTTACTTCACCATGACAATTGAATAACTTATCATATCCACTTTTTACTGTATATCCTCCTTCGCTATGAGTCCACAACAATCTATCATCCCAACTCCTGAGTTCCAGTTTCTTTATAATTTCTCCAAGGTCTTTTTCGATATCCACCTCCCAACCCCTTAAAGTCCTTCTCCACAAAGAGTTATCCTGAGAATGCCATGCTACTATCATTTCTCGGACAGTAATGTGTTTGTCTACCGCAAGGAGAAATAGCCTACCAAATGACTGCGCTAAAGTGGTCTCTCCAACCCAAATATCTGACCAGAAGGAGATTAAATTGCCATTCCCCAAGATCCATTTCCATTGAGATTTATTAAACATGGCCATGAAACGAGGATCCGAACTACAAGCCAGGAGATCTTTCAAGATAGGGGAGGGATTCCTAATCTGTCTTTCCTCAAGATAGAGACTTAGCTGGTATTTAGCCCTTACTAGCCTGTTCCATGTTCTATCTCTTTCCCTATTAAATCGCCACCACCATTTGCCTAGGAAGGCCATATTTTTCTCTTGCATGTTGCAGATGCCTAGCCCACCACAGCTCTTAGGTAAGGAGAGAGTACGCCACTTGATTAGATGAAGACGGCGGCATGGCAGCAAGGGGTCTTTCAGCTCGCCCCACAGAAATCTTCTCCTGATAATATCTATTTTTTTACAGACCCCCTTAGGAATCCTGTGAAAATTCAACCAGTAGTTAGGAATACCATCCATGCAAGCCTTCAAAAGAACTACCCTCCCAGCTTCGTTCAAAGATTTACTCTTCCAGCTCGCAAGCTTATTTTTTATTCTATTGATCAAAGGAGTCCAGAAATCTGATTGAGAGGGAGTTTTACCGATCCAAGCACCCAGATAAGGGAACGGCAGCTTCCCTATCTTGCAACCCAAGAAACCCGCACTCTCGTTCAGGGCTAGTTGATCATTCTGAGCATTGTATATATAGCTTTTCCCAAAATTGATTTTCAGCCCAGAAATAATCTGGAACAAAAGTAAGACTGACATGATACCACGCACAGATTTAATATTATTTTGAAAGAAAAGGATCGTGTCATCCGCATATTGTAGGTGAGTAATAGGGTCTAATCCTGGAGCAATCAAGATACCATCAATAAGTTCAGTTTTAGAAGATTCCGATAAAAGCCAATGCAACACCAACCAATATGAATAGATATGGAGCCAGGGGGTCCCCCTGTCTCAACCCTTTCCCTGGCTTGAATTCTGGGGTCGGGGATCCGTTAACTAGAACAGACATATTAGTAGAATTTAAGATAGCCTGAATCCACATTTTCCATTTTGATCCAAAATTCATACAGTCCATAATGTGAAGCAGGCAATTCCAGTTAACCGAGTCATATGCCTTTGCAAAATCTATCTTCATAATAATACCATCTCCTCCCAATCCTCGCATGCTATGGATGATTTCATTGGCCAACAGGATACCATCCCCAATGTTTCTACCTGGGATGAAAGCGGACTGTTCCTCCGCAATGAGCGAATGCAAGCTTGGTTTAATTCTGTTGGCCAACACCTTAAAGAGGAGCTTTATCGAGCAATTGATAGGGCTAATAGGGCGAAAGTCGGACATTTGTTTAGCCCCTGTTACCTTCGGAATAAGGGCGATAAAAGAAGAATTGGCACCCCTAGGAATATCCCCTGTGTTGTAGAAATTCTCAAAGAATTCTTTCACCTTAAGCTCAACGGCCGGCCATATCGATTTTATCCATTTGAAATTTAATCCATCCGGGCCTGGAGCTCTATTGTCACTGCTTTCCTTGAGGGCCACTTCGATTTCTTCCAAAGAGAAATTCCGGACGAGCTTCTCCTGCTCACTTGACGTCAGTTTTTTCTTTATACAAGAATCGAGCTGGAACAAGAGTTCCTCATGGTTTTCTGAGAACACCTGACAGAAATGATCAAACACCGCCCTTTTTACCATGTCTGGTTCTTCAACCCATACCCCATTCCTTAGAATTCCTCTAATGGTATTCTGTGCTCTTCTTTTTTGAATGCTCTGATGAAAGAATCTCTTATTCTTATCTCCCTCTAGATCCCATTGTATACGCGACTTTTGTCTAAGAATGTCACTCCAGATGCTGTAGAAATGAGATAACTTAGATTGAATTTCTGCCACCTCACCCTTATCTGCTTCCCCTTCATCAGCTTTTTCAAGAGAAAGTTCAAACTCCCTAATGGAGGAACCCAAGTCATCATATTTTACCGCACTCCATTCTTTAACCTTCATCTTCACTCCTCGGAGTAGACCAAAATAATCCACCTTATTTCTTGTACTTAAAGAGGCAATCTCATCTCTCATCAGCTGTTGGAGCTCAGGGTTTAAAAGCCAGACGTTAAAGCCCTTGAAAGGCTTTGGTCCCCAGTCCTGAGCTTGAATGAACACAGAGATTGGGCAATGATCAGAGTTTCTTCTGCTCCATTTCTTGATCATCCAGGGGCGTCCTTTTAACCAAAAATCATTAGTGAAAGCCCTATCTAGTCGACTTTTCTTGTTATCTGGGCCGTACCAAGTATAATCCACTTGAGAATGCGCGATTTCCATAAGGTTACACTCAGTAAGAAACTCATTAAATCTCTTGGTATCGCGCTGATTGTAATGACAATTTGCTTTGTCCTCCTTCCTACAGACACAATTGAAGTCTCCCATTTTAAACAGATCGGCTCCTGGTAGAAAGAGCTTACCAACTCCTGCAACGAGCCCCATACTGCAATCTTCAAATCTGGCTTAAGCGGTCCATAAATATTAACAATGTTAACCATATATCCGTTAAACTTTCCCCTTACCCAAATCCAATGTCTGCTTTTGAAAGTCGATATAACCTGGAAATCCAAGGACAACCATGATGTGGCAAGCCCCCCAGACTGTCCTACCGCGTTACAAACTAAGCATTCGTTGTCCGCTCCTCTCCAGAACACATCTGACCAGTGTTGACTCCAGTCCAAGCATTTTGTTTGTTGAAGCAACAGAATATTTGCCCTGGACTCCATCAACAACTGCCTGACATTAGCTCTGGCCACATCACTACAGATGCCCCTAACATTCCAGCTAACAATATTAATACCTTCCATTACTTAACCAGGATATTGCTGCAAGAGAACCCTAACCTTAGTACTGATAGATCTACAACCGTCCTTCTATCGAACTAATCATTTGAGTCATATCCTTTGTCGGATTTAGGCCTAGTTTAACGCCTAATCGGTAGACATCCTCTGCTGTGATTTTGCCCATCACCCCTTGTGCTCCTTGTTCCGGTTCTCTAGCCACTTTCCTCTTTACCCCTTGTACTTTACCTCTAGCCTTTTTTGGTCTTGCAGATTTCCACACTCTAACATAACGCCCAACCATCCAATCTGGGACTGTCTCTTTCCGTTTTCTCGGCCTCTTTTGCTTATCAATGATTGAATGAACATACATGTTCATGTCGTCGTGTAATAATTTTATGAAATAGAAGTAAAAAATGACTGTAGATTTTCATGGAGGCTTGATTTCAGCTGCAATAGGATGTTTTTCATTTCATTTTTGATTTGCTGTGGCAAATATCTTGATTATAAGTATTTTTTATAATGGGTAAGATCATGTATCCTCCATAGAAATATGAGAAAGAGTTATCTAACTATAATTATTATTTTTTTCATTTTATTACCATTAATGAAGTGTTCAGATGGAGGAAGAGGATTTTGGCTCTTCAAAATAAGAATAGACTCTGGGGGCAGGAAGCATAACCGTGCACTGCAGATCATGTTTTGGAATCTGAACGAAAGAAAGAGTTAGAAATAACTGGAGAAGGTGAAGATTTGATTTCAGAGGATTGTGCAAAGGGCTTGAAGAAGTACAAGTACTTCTGCTCGTTTTAAATATATAGGTATAGGTATAGAACTTTGGTCTATATTTCTTACTTTGATCCGCTGTTTGTACAATCGATCTTGGTGTGCATTTGTTCAAAGACAAATCCTCATTTGTTATTTGGTTCTCACATTTTAAGCTTTCCAACGATAATATTTTCTATTGGTAGAAACAATTAAAGTGCTTGATTTATAATGAGCAGATGCATTATAGAATATATAGACAATAATAATGTCGCAAGACACACCATAGAGAACCAAGCATTTAAAACACCTATGGCAATCAAAGAATACTAGCTAAAATTTTACTGTAGCTAAAATTTAAAGAGCACCGAAAACAATTGCAAATATTATTGTTTAAAATTACTTTTTCAATAAATTAATGAAATAATTACTAGAACATTTAAATATAATTCTAATCTTAATAGCACACTAAACTATTATTATTATTATTGTTATCATTATTATTTGAAAACAATGATTTTAACTATTTTATTAATTATTTCAAGCATAATTCGATAATACTCATTAGCACGTCGAACAAAATTTTAAATTATATTGAAAATTATTTTAGAAAATTTAGTTAAATTTTAATATAACTATATTCTCTTAAAAAAATTACTAATTATCATCATATTTATCTGTATAATAAAAGATGTGGAATCTAATTACTAATTAATTTCTCATTATTAAAATAGAATATAATACATTAAGTTTATCATTTATTTAAAACACTTAGGAGAATCTCGCGACAAATAATATTTCCAAGATAGATACTTATGTATTTATTTTAATCCAGAAATATATTCTCTCATGTGTTTTAATTAGTTGAATTTTACTACAATTATATTCTTTTTAATGAGAATCTACTAATTACCGTCATATTTATTTTTTTAAATAATTGATTTTTAAAATAATTATATTCTCTTAAGGAATCTACTCATTACCGTCATATTTATCATTTTATCTGTAAAATACAAGTTGTGAAATTTAATTACTAACTAAGTAATTCCCATTATTAAAATGAAATGAAATATATTAAGATTTTTATATATTTATAACACCTAAGATAATCTCCCGACAAATTTAATAATATATATATATATATATGTATTCATTTAAAATTTAATAATATTAGGTTCTATTAAGTACTTGCCATTAGAATATATATATTCATATTATTTTGAATTATTTTAAGTGTTATTAACTTTATTGATTAAAATTATTAAATATATGTAGACTTTCTAGCGAATATTCGCATATAAATTCAAATAGTATTCTATGTTTCATATTTTATTTTTACAAAACTCTTAAGAAAATGATTGAAAGTGGTTATGTACATATATATTACTAATATAGTTAAAATAAATATGAAAACACAATTTATATTTTATGATAATTATATTACAGTAGTAGATTATTTATTAGAACACTCTCGTATAAAAAAAGTAATATAGAAATTAAAAGAGAACACGAGCAGATTTAAATACTCTTATATTAAAAATTATTGAAACACCTAATAGAACTCAATATTGTTATTTCTTTTATTTACGACTACAAAAAATCTCTAAAGGAAACTAATTATATAGTATATTCTTGATATGTATATATACCATAAATTTTTTAAATATAATATGATAAACAATATTTAAGTAACTTTTGTAAAGAATCTCAATTCTATTTCGAAATAGAATACTAACAAAATGCTTAAAGAGTATTTTATAAAACTTCTAATAAGAAAAACACATAAGTGAATATATTAAAGAATCTTAATTTTGAGTGACAAAATTCGCAAAGTAGTCTAACAACTAAATATTTATAACAAAATTTTAAAGAATATTTATTAGAAAAATAAATATTTTATACAATATTTTAAAGAATCTTTAACTAAAACAAAGTATTGATTTCAAAAATGCGATATTGTTGTATTTTTTTAAATGAAATATGTTATAATCTTATCTAAAATTAAATTCTAATACTAAAGAGTATATTGTAACAGTATTTTTAAAGTTTACATGAATTTTTTTTAATTTATTATTTTTTGTGAAAGAATCTTATATTAGTATGAAAATTTTAAGGAATCTAAATATTTTGTAAAGCACATTTTTCACTTTATAATATAGTAAATTTTTCATTTTAATATTGAGATTATATAGTTGCACAATATTTGAAAGAATCTCCGATTACTAAATATTTCATTATGATGAATATTTTAAATTTTGAATTTTGAAATTCAAATTTAATATAAACTAAATGCTAGATTGAATGATTAAAATAAGGATGACATAAAAATGGAAATCAACTAATTACCTATCTTAGTAATTATGTGAATGAAATCATGTGTTTAAATATAATATGATAAACAATATTTTAAGTGATTTTTGTAAAAAATCTCAAAATCTATTTCGAAATAGAATACTGACAAATTATTTAAATATTATTTTGTAGAACTTCTAGTAAGACAAATTATTTAAACATTATTTTGTACAACTTCTAATAAGAAAAGCACATAAGTGAATATATTAAAAAATCTTAATTTTGAGTGTGTACTATACTAAATTCGCAGAGTAGTTCTACAACTAAATATTTATAACAAAATTTTAAAGAATCCTTATTAGAAAATAAATATTTTATACAATATTTTAAGGAATCTAAAATTAAATAAAGTATTTATTTCATAAATGCGATATTGTTGTATTTTTTTTTTATGAAAACATGTTATAATCTTATCTAAAATTAAATTCTAATATTAAAGAATATATTGTAAATATAACGATACAATAGAACAATTAATAAACATATACATACAACATAACTGTTCATCTTCACAAACTGAATATTGCTCCATCTCCACCCAGCCCCAGCTCAACCTTCCTTCAATCACTGTCATGATTTTCGGTTACCACCATTAACTCTTAGATATAATTCCCAGATTCAGCCACCAATCACTATACCATATTGCAAACTTCACTAATAGATACGGCAAAAACCACTAATTTATACGGTATTAATCACTAAAACCTATCAATATATCATTGTATATATCATTAACATTACAAGCTACCACACATATGCTACCAGAATCTTATCGCCTTAGTCTTTGCCACCACCATCATAACACCACAGCATCATCACCATTTGCCACCACCATCATAACACCACAGCATCATCACCATCTCAATCACCGTCACGGCACCTCATCTATACCGATTATCGGCATATATATGTCAGATGCAAATCTCGAGGCAGAGCTCTAGCAAATCGGACGTCTAATCTAGCTGTTATCCAGACGATCATGACTTTTTGATTCAGTAGTTAAGAGTTTGTGGTTCGGAGATTTTGGAGAAAGATGAGAAGAAGCAACGGGAGAAAAGAAGGGGGTGGTTGGGGTTGGGGCTGGGGCAGCGAGGTTGCGGTAGTGATGGTTTCAGCGGCATGGGTGGCTTGTGGTGGTTACAGTGTTTGCAGGGAGGGTGGATGGCTGATTGCAGTGAGGGGTTGGGTTTGTTTAATGATCATATTCAAGTAATTAGTGATCGTTTTTAGTTTTTAGGCTAAGATGGTTTGTATTTGATCATCTCCTTATATATATATATATATATATATATATATATATATATTGTTAGGCCGAATAAACTCACTATATAAGATAATATAGTGAACACAATCAATAACAGAGCACCAGTATAAGAGAATAATTCAACTAAACTCTTATTCACAAATCACAGTAGCTTACAAATAATCTCTTAGTGATTTATATTTTATCACTAAGAGCTGCTAGGTTACACGAATGATATTCAATTGATAACTCATCTAGAGTAAACCCTAAGCTGTATTTATATACACAGTTACATGATATCTACTGATTGATTTACATTTATCTGCTTCCTAAAATAATCTAATCAGTAGTTATCCTTTCCCTGTTCTGATTTGCATATCTTCCTTGATATTCTCTTTCCTTGCTTATCCAGATCTTCTCCTAGAAATCAGCCGCCTGCAAACTCTGATCATCATACAAACTCTGATCCAGCTGGCAGTCGTTAAACTCTGATTCTAGATTAAACTCTGATCTTCATTTCTGCACACTAAACAAGTTAAATACCTGTGACATCATCAAATATGTAACAATCTCCCCCAACTTGTACATTAGACAGAATGAACAAGTTCTATATATATACTGATGATGTCAAAAATAATCAAGGAAAAATGCATGAAGTAACTAATCTGCAAAAATTAATTATTACTTTCAGAACAAGCAGAACTAATTACAACTTACAGAACTAGCAGAAGCTAACTAGCCAATCAGTCTATATCCATAGCTCTCCTTGACAAACAGAGTGATCAAATCTTCTTCAATCTGTTTCAGAGTCTGTATCATCTGAGCTTTGACAGTCTTTAACTCTTCATTGTCTTCTCCTGTCTGATATATGGCTGATCTCAAAGCTCTTGCCTTGCATCTTTTCATAGCTTCTCCCAATTGAATAGCTCCTGGTCTGTCAGCTTCATTATTGTAACCCAAAATTCTGGTTCCAGCTATAGTCTCCATAACAGAGCTATTTTTGATCATATCAATCTCTGAACCATCTTCTTGAGTTATCTTAGGAACATATTCAGCATTAGAACTTATCCCATAAAATCTTCTCTTTTCTTGGATAGTTCTCTTCAGCCTTTCAGACCATCTCTTGGTTGCTTCATTCTTTATCTCAAGCATATAATGAATATGCTCAAGTTCCCTTAGAGATTTTATTAATAGATCAACTTCAGAAATTCTGTAAACTCTGCCAGATTCCAGAAATATAGCAATTTTCTCTTTATCTTCTGGTCCATCATGAGTATCCATCAGAATTTGTACTGACTCTATTTTGTCAAGATCTTTCTGTGTAACAACTTCTCCAGCCTTTTCAGTAAGAGGATATGGATCTCTGAAGACAGTTGCAGCACTGGTCTGGATTTTCTCTTTCTTATGACCTAGACCTGTTGTGTCCCTTGCTTCCTTTCCTCTTGTTCCTTTGTCTCTGATTTGAGTGAACAAAGAGCTTTCCTTGTACTGTCCTGTACCAAGGCTTCCAAATAAGCTCTTCTTCTTTGGTTCAACTGTATCAACTTGAGCCTTGTCAGAGGTTGACTTTATCCAGGTAGCTTTTACTTCAGCTGACTCCAGCTGATCTTCCTTCATATTTTTAGCTTAATCAGTGTCAGAGGCTAAATTCTGATCAATAGACTCAGAAATAGTTGCAAGAGTTTGTTTTACTTCTGATTCATCCTTCTTTTTAGATGGAACACCATCTATGACATTTTTCCCTTTTCCACTGGAATCAGAGTCAGACTTTTTCTGATAAACTCTGGGCCTATTGATATCAGCATAATTTACTTCACTGATCACTATTCTTTTTTTTTTTAAAGATGGTAATTTCTTTGAGGAGGAATCATTGATCTGTTTCTTTCCATCAGACTTTGCTTTCTTTTCATCAGACTTAGATTTGCTGATCTTCTTCTTCTCAGCAGCCAACCTTTCTTCTTCCTTTCTAATATCTTCAATTGACACCCCTGGATTTTCTTGTTCAAATATATTCTTTGCAACTGCTTCATCAAAATCCAGTTGTGTAGGAGCTTTGTAGAATAAGGTTGTTTCCTCTCCCTGAATCTTCACTGTGTGACTCAAAATCGTAGATTCAGGATTACTAAGCTCAATTAGTTGCTCTGAGAGAGCTCTTGATTTACTGTCAGCTGGTATCAGAGGTTGAGATTTGGTAGTCTGAGTTTGAGTAGCTGAGCTGCTTCCAACCTTATCTTTCCTATTTCCCTCAGTCTGAGTGTGTAAGACCATGTCAGAGTTTGTATTTTTAGATTTTTCAGCTTTCTTCTTTTCTTCATCCTCCTCCTCATCATCTGGCTTTCTCTGTTGCTGATCAACCTTGCATTTGTCTTTAAGCACTCTCTCCCCCTTTTTGACATCATTAGAATTCAAAGCATTGGAGTTGAGAAATTGTACCAGCTGAGCCACAGAGGAGCTCAAATCAGCCAGAGTTTGCTGCATTGATCTCTGAGTGGATTCAATAGAAGACAGCCTGGCTTCCACAGAAGAGGATGGGGCTCTGTGCATATTCCTGGAGTAAGTCAATGTACAGACCTTGCTCTTTGTAGACACAGAGTGAGGAATTGCAGAATCAGGAGCTGGTGTAGAATCTCTGACAGGTGAAGAAACTTTGACAGGTGAAGAATCTCTGATTGGAGAGAATGTTGGAATTGGAGAAACTTCCCTGACTGAGATGCTTTCTCTGAGCAAAGCAGACATTTCAGCTATAAGGGATCCTGAGTCAACAGGTGGAACAGAGTTTACTTCAGTCTCATCATCATCATCATGAGCTTTGATGCTGATAGTATGGGAACACAGAGGAGCTGTAATTTCATCAGAGTTTGCAGCACTTAAGATCTCCTGATCAGGAGCTGCAACAAAATCTTCAACAGGAATCAGAGTTTCCTGAGCAATATCTGGTGTAGTCACAATTGCTTCTGGAGTAGATACAATTGCTTCTGCATTATGTGCTTCTGGAGTATGTGTTGAAGGAGTTTGTGCTGAAGAAGGTATACCAGCAGCTGTAGGTTGTGGCATAGGTTCCTCTGATTGAAGATTATCTTCTGACATAGGAATGTCAGCTTCTGGAGTATGTTCTGATGAAGTTGTCAGAGGTACAGCAGATATTGGCTCCACCATCAGAGGATCAGAGACTGTGACCATCTCAAGAGGATTAACCATGGATTCCTGAGGAGGGTCCACAGTGAGATCAGTGATTGTGGAGGTGGGCTTGATCTTCTTCCTGGGCCTGGAGACAAGAGGAGGGGGTACTGGTTCATTGTCAGAGTCAGAGTCTGAGATCTGCTGCAAAAATCTTCTCTTCCTAGGTGGAGGAGATGGTTTGGATGGTGATTTTGAAGACCTCAGCACCCTGGTAGGTGAAGATGTTACAATTGGCCCTTTTTGGGAAGGACCAGAGGTGGATTTGTGGTCAGATTTTAGAACTGGCCCTTTTTGGGAAGGACCAGAGGTTGGTACATCTGTTTGTTGCTGGTGGGAAGAGGAGGGAACATTCTCATCAGAGAATATGGAATCATATTTCTCTGGCATTGCCTGCTTCAATTTATCTTGTACAGTTACAGGAATAGCAAAAACAGGTAGGTGGGGTTTCTTACTATCCTTTTTCATCAAATCAGTGAATGCTCGTTTAGTGATTTTAAAAGGTAGTTCCGTATCAGTATCAGGAATAGGTACCAGAGGATAACAGTATGAGAAAATAAGCTGACAAAATCGAGCAAAGTAAACAGTATTCTCATCCTCTAACTTTCTATCACCAATAAATCTCAAAATAGATGGAGCAATATCAAAGTTGAGATTATGGATAAGAGAATACCCAATCTGCTGACTGAAGAGAGGAATAGCATCAAAATTGCTGCATTTATTTCCAAAAGCTCTGGTTATGCAGTCATAGTAAAAGCTCCATTCTTTGCAGAGACATGGACGCTTGAGTTCCCCCATTTTATCAGTGCTACCAGAGTATCCAAAGAACTGCATCATATCCTTCAGAGTTTGAGTAGAAACAGCACTATGATACTTGGAGTGTTCTGGAAGGTGAAGGGCCTTTCTAACCGTCTCAGGAGTTATAATATACTCCTGTTCCTCATAAATACAGGTTAAGGATGGTGATCCATGTTCACCACCATCATTATATCTTGCTGAACGCCAGAGAGTCAGAACTTGAGCCGGAGAAATAACCTCTGGTTGAGTGAGTGCATACATGAACTCACTGTGGGCAAGATAATCTTGGATCAGATGGAATTCACTGGGAGCTTCATCATTGCTCAGAACTGCAGCATAGTTGTTGGTAACGAACTTGGCACCATCAAATTCAAAAGCTTTTGTCGACATTTTCTGAAAGATAAAGAAAATAGTGAAGTGTAGATGAGATGTTTGATGAAATGCGCACAAGAGGTTTTGAAAAATTTTCAGAGAGAGAGAGAGAGATATATCGTGTGAGATAAAAAGAAAATAATCTTTCTCTGAGTATATATGTGTATGAAGCATGCAGATGAGAGAGTAAAGCAATAGTGGGGCACGTGGCAGTCTCTGAACGGTAACAAAAACGGTAGTGGAGCAGTAATTATGAGCAGCGTGTGAATCTGTACAAACTTGTACCATTTACTGATAAAACACAATTATTTACCGTGTTTTTCTCCACTCAGGATTCTGTGAATCTGTACAAACTTGTACCGTGCTTTTGTACCGTTTGACAGTAAATCTGATATTTATCTGACCAAAATATATTTATTTTAAACTCCGACTTGAATCAGAGATTTGGCTATTGACCAGAGTTTAAATAAATGGCAGATTATGAGACAAAATAACGATTAGTCATAAAATTTTGCACTGATTAGAGATAAAGAAAATCTGGCAACCAATTTTTCCTCAGAGTTTGCAAATAATTATTTGAATTTAATCAAAAATCACTCAATGTCATAAATTTTTGTTAATCACAGATGTGGAGTGAGAGGTGTGTGTTGTCATGATTATTCTAATTGTAACAGAGATTGACAAATTTCTCAAATAAAATTAGAAAGAATCAGATGTTTAGAAAATGATTTATCCATCTCATAAGCCGAGTGTCTCATAATAAGGATCAGAGTTTAGGATTTCTCTTCTTTTGTAAGACAAGTATCTTCTGAAAGGAAACTTCTCAGGGTAAGTGAGTTATAACCTTCATCAGATTTTATTTATCAGAGTATTTCTCCAGTAATCAGAGAATGTAAAAGGTCACCAAGAAAAAATAATTTTCTGATGCATTTTGCTTAATACCAGCATTGCACATGGTTCTTTCCTTTCACAGAATTTCTAAGATCTCAAAGGAGTACCTGAAATAATTTTCTTTCTATTTCTATTTTTCTTTTCTTTTCCTTTTCTTTTCTTTTCTTTTCTTTTCTTTTTCTTTTCTTTTCTTTTCTGAGAGAAAACCAATATGTGATCCATATCTGAGACCTGATTACTCTTAGCTCATAAGAGGAATAAAACAAGTTCTTCTCTGAATACTTATCTAATATTTAAGAAGTAAGGCAGTCTAGGTAACAAGTTAAAATCATGATTTGTGTAACAAGAATTTCCACATATGTAATGTCCCAAAAGTCAGACTTCAGAGTTTTTCATGATTTAATTCAAATATTTGCAAAACATTTTGCACAAGAATATCTCATATCAGTAAAAATTCTAACCATCAGAGTTTGTCGGGTCAGAGATTAACTATCAGAGTTTGTCATATCAGTGCATAATCATCAGAATTTAGATCAGAGAATAACAGAGGCAGTTGCATATCAAGATATTAACAACAATTACTAACAGATATAATATCATGCAATGTATCAGAGTTTAGAGAGGACCAGTAATCATCCCTAATTCGTTTACAAGTCTTGTAAATGTTGCTTCAGCCAGAGGTTTGGTGAAGATATCTGCCAACTGCTGATCTGTTGGGACAAAATGAAGTTCTACTGTCCCTTCCATCACATGCTCTCTGATAAAATGATATCTTATGCTGATATGCTTGGTCATGGAATGCTGTACTGGATTTCCTGTCATAGCAATAGCACTTTGGTTATCACAATAAATAGGAATTTGAGTCAGAGTTAACCCATAGTCCAGTAGTTGATTCTTCATCCATAAAATCTGAGCACAGCAGCTTCCTGCAGCAATATACTCTGCTTCTGCAGTGGATGTAGAAATTGACTTTTGTTTCTTACTGAACCAGGAAACCAGTCTTCCTCCAAGAAATTGACAGCTTCCACTTGTGCTTTTTCTGTCTATTTTGCATCCTGCAAAATCTGCATCAGAGTAACCAATCAGTGTAAAGTCTGATTCTCTGGGATACCAGAGTCCCATCTCAACTGTTCCTTTGAGATATTTGAAAATCCTTTTGACTGCTACAAGGTGTGGTTCTCTTGGATCTGCTTGAAATCTTGCACAGAGACAGGTTGCAAACATGATATCAGGTCTGCTAGCAGTCAGATATAGTAGTGAGCCTATCATACCTCTGTAGTTAGTAATTTCTACTGGTGAACCAGTATCTTTATCTAACTTAGTGGCAGTTGCCATTGGAGTGGTAGCAGCTGAGCTATCCTGCATGCCAAATTTCTTTAGCAGGTTCTTGGTATATTTAGACTGATTAATGAAAATACCCTCATCAGTCTGTTTGACTTGAAGTCCCAGAAAATAGCTCATTTCTCCCATCATGCTCATCTGATATCTGGACT
Organism: Daucus carota subsp. sativus; assembly: GCF_001625215.2. Lineage (NCBI taxonomy): Eukaryota > Viridiplantae > Streptophyta > Magnoliopsida > Apiales > Apiaceae > Daucus > Daucus carota. The sequence goes on from NC_030383.2 coordinate 27,903,405, forward strand.
GCATAAGCTTTGAGAATCTCTCACAGAGTTTAGGATTAGTAGATCCAAAAATGATATCATCTACATAAACTTGAACTAAAAGCAGATCATTACCATGGTTGAGATAGAATAAAGTTTTGTCAATTGTACCTCTGTTGAAACCACTGTCCAAAAGAAATTGAGCCAGAGTTTCATACCATGCTCTTGGTGCTTGCTTTAGTCCATACAGTGCTCTATCCAATCTGTAGACATGATCTGGAAATTTTGTGTCCACAAATCCTGGAGGTTGTTCAACATATACCTCTTCCTCCAGCTCCCCATTGAGAAAGGCACTCTTTACATCCATCTGATAAACTCTGAATTTCTTGTGTGCTGCATAAGCCAAGAAAATTCTGATTGCTTCCAATCTGGCAAATGGAGCAAAGGTCTCATCATAGTCAATTCCTTTCTGTTGAGAATATCCCTTGGCTACCAGTCTGGCTTTATTTCTTGTGATTACTCCATCACTGTCTGTTTTGTTTCTAAACACCCATTTAGTACCAACTATTGATCTGTTCTTTGGTCTTGGTACAAGTGTCCAGACTTTATTTCTCTCAAATTCATTTAACTCCTCCTGCATTGCTGTTACCCAGTCTGCATCCTTTAAAGCTTCTTCCACTTTCTTTGGTTCTGTCTGAGATAGGAATGAATGGAATAAACACTCATTTGCTGTTGCAGTTCTGGTTTGTACTCCAGCATCTGGATCTCCAATGATCAGATCTGGTGTGTGAGACTTTGTCCACTTCCTTTCATGTGGCAGTTGATTTCTGGAACTAGATCCTCCCCCATAACTCATGCCAGTATCATTCTGATTCTCTGATGCCTCTCCCCCATAATTCATGCTATCTCCATGAGCATTCTGAGTTTCTGATGCTCCCCCTGAAGATGTGTTCTCATGATTCTCTGATGCAGAATGATCAGAGTTTGAGGAGTCAGAATCAGAGTTTGAGTTTTCTGCCGAGTCTGCAACATTTTCATCCAGATTTTCATTTTGAAAGTGCTCCCCCTCAACATGTGCTTGAGGTTGATGAGTTGAAGTGACATGTTCTGATGTTGTCTCAGAGTCAGAGTTTATGGAATCAGAGAATGCATCTTCATCTTCAAATCTCAGTTGCTCATGATCTTCAAAATCTTCCATTCCAGTAATTTTCTTATCATCAAAGGACACATGAATGGATTCCATGATTACCCTTGTTCTTAGATTGTAAACTCTGAAGGCTTTTGTTGATAAAGGATAACCAACAAAAATTCCTTCATCAACTTTTAAATCAAATTTGGTTAGCTGTTTAGGATGATTTTTCAGAACAAAACATTTACATCCAAAAATATGGAAGTATTTGAGATTTGGTTTTCTGCCTTTGACCATTTCAAATGGAGTTTTTCCATGCTTGTTAATCAGAGTTGCATTCTGTGTGAAACAAGCAGATTGCATAGCTTCAGCCCAGAAGTAGGTTGGTAACTTTGCTTCCTCCAACATGGTTCTAGCAGCTTCAATCAGAGTTCTGTTCTTCCTTTCTACAACACCATTTTGTTGAGGTGTTCCAGGTGCTGAAAATTCCTGTTTAATGCCATTTGCTTTACAGAACTCTTCCATTTTAAAATTCTTGAACTCGGTGCCATTATCACTTCTGATGATCTTTACTGCATCTTTAGAGATTTTGTTCAGCTGTCTGACATGCTCAATCAATAAAGATGGTGTCTCATCCTTGCTGTGTAGAAAATATACCCATGTATATCTGGTAAATTCATCAACAATGACCAGAGTATATCTCTTCTTTGCAATGGACATTATATTTACTGGTCCAAAAAGATCAACATGAAGCAGATGATATGGCTCAAGAATTGAGGACTCAGTTTTACTTTTAAATGAAGACTTCCTCTGTTTTGCTTTCTGACAGGAATCACAGAGTCCATCTGGAGTAAAAACTGATTTTGGAAGTCCGTTCATAAGATCTTTCTTCACAAGCTCATTTATATTATTGAAGTTCAGGTGAGATAATTTCTTGTGCTAGTTCCAGCTTTCTTCAATACTGGCTCTGCCAAGTAGACAGATTGCAGAGCTTTCAGAGTTTAAAGATAGCTTGGCTTCATAGATGTTCCCATGTCTGTATCCTTTTCGAACAACTTTTCCAGTGGTTTTACTGATAACCTCACAGTGTTCCTCCAGGAAATCAACATGATATCCTCTGTCACAGATTTGACTTATGCTCAGCAGGTTGTGCTTAAGTCCTGAGACCAGAGCTACAGATTGAATGATGACATTTCCAAGATTGATATTGCCATATCCCAAAGTTTTCCCTATGTTGCCATCTCCATAAGAAACATTTGGGCCAGCCTTCTCCACAAAGTCTGATAGCAGGGCTTTATTTCCTGTCATATGTCCTGAGCATCCACTGTTCAGAACTAGGATGTTCTCCTTATTGCCCTGCAATCACATATACAACTAATGGTTAGTTTTAAGGACCCAGACTTGCTTGGATCCTTTGTTCTTGTTAAGTTTGTTAACACTAGCAGCGGAGGATTTATCAGAGTTTAAATCAGAGTTTGTGCTAACAGACTTTTTAACAGATGTTTAACTAGGAGAATCAATCTTTTTCTTCAAAGAAGGTTTCAATTCATAATAGTCATAATATAAACTATGGTATTCCTTACAAGTGTAAATGGAATGCCATAAACTACCACAATGAAAACAAGGATTTTCTGGTCTAAATCTAGTATTCCTAGTCTTAACTTCTGATTTTGGAGACATAGCATTTATGTCCTTATTTTTCCTGCAAAAAGAAGCAAGATGATTAGGATTACCACAATTATGACAAGTTTTCCTAGGAGCATTTGGAATAGGCATATAACTGTTGCTTTTGTTTATTCCAACCTTTCCATTCCTATTTTTCCTAGGTTCCTTAATCCTGTTTTCTTTCTTAACCTCCTTGAGCTTATGCTTAAGCTGTTTCTGAGTCATCAAACCAATATTAACCTGTTTAGGTATATCAGTCTTTGATTTGTCCTGAGTCTTTGATTCTGCAACAAATCTTACTGGAACTACCCTAGGTTTTTCAATTTTAATGGTTTCTTGTTTATATGACTCAGCTTCATGTTTATCAGAGTAACCTAACCCTTTCTTCCAGTTTCCACTTTCTAAGATATTCTGAGTAGTCTTCCCTGAGTTAGTCCAAGTTCTGATTATCTCTCTTTCCTTAACAAGTTCTGATTCAAGAGAAGCATTTTTCTTTAAGAGTTCATTTTTAACAAAGATGGAGTCATCTCTTTCCTTCTGAACTTCTAGCATCTAAACTAGTTCCTTTTCAAGATAATCATTCCTTTTCTTGACATCTAAGTTCTCAGATTTTAGTCTTTCATTTTCTAAAGTCTGATCTCTATAACTAACATGCAGAGTTTTAAGAAACAATCTTAACTCAGTTATATCCTCAGTATCAAAAGCAAGAGTGGAGTGAGGTACCTTAGTTTCAACAGTCTCAGTGCTGTTGTCCATGTTTGCCATCAAGGCATAGTTGACTTCTTCCTCTGATTCTGATGAGTCTGCCCAGCTTCCTTTCTTTGTGATAAAGGCTTGTTCTTTTTCTTTCTTAGCTTTCTTGCACTCAGTTGCAAAATGGCCTTTCTCTCCACAATTGAAGCATGTGTATTTAGACTTATCAGATTTTCCAGATTTTTCTTCTTTGCCTTCATTCCTTTTGAAGACCTTCCTATCAGAGTTTCTGTCTTTCTTTGAGAACTTCTTTCCTTTGTTGAAGTTCTTATAAGCCATCTTCTTGAAGCTTTTCACCATCAGTGCTGCCAGCTGCATCATCTCAGTATCACTGTCATCAGAGTCTGACGGTATATCAGAGTCTGACTCATCATCAGAGTTTGATGACACAGTTTCAGACTTTTTGACATGTGCTTTTCCCCTGCTTTTCACAGCTGTTTCTTCTTGAACTTTTAGAGCAACTGGTTTGGGTTTTCCACCATGTCGTTTGTTCCTTTGCTCCATTTCAAGTTCATAAGTTTTCAGTCTTCCAAAGATGTCATCCAGAGACATGTCTTCAAGATCATGATTGTCTCTTATAGTGGTTACTTTTAAATCCCACTTTTCAGGAAGAGCAAGCAGAAATTTGAGATTTGAATCTTCTAAATCATACTCTTTATCCACTAGAGACAGATCATTCAGCAGCTTGACAAATCTGTCATAAAGATTAGTCAGTGATTCACCAGATTTTGCATCAAAGTGTTCATACTCTTGAGTAAGTATGGTTCTTCTGTTTTTCTTGATGGCTTTGGTTCCCTGACATCTGACTTCCAAAGCATCCCATATTTCTTTTGCAGTTTTACAGCCAATCACCCTATTTGACATAGCATTATCAAGAGCACTGTGCAACAAGTGCTTCACTTTTGCATCTTTACTGATTGATAAGATGTCCTCAGGAGTATAGTCTTTCTTCACTTTGGGGATCATCTTCTGAGGTTCATCTCCAACTGCAACAGAAAGCTTTGTTGGCATGTGTGGACCATCATAAATCCTGTCCAGGTATTCTGGATCTGTAGATTCCAAAAACATAGTCATTCTGACCTTCCAGATAGGATACTCAGATGCCTTGAGGATCGGAACCCTAAGTGACTCATATCTACTGGTTTGTGATTTCTCAGACATGATTGTGTGATTAAGATCTCACTGTATGTATATCAACAGAGCTGGCTCTGATACCACTTGTTAGGCCGAATAAACTCAATATATAAGATAATATAGTGAACACAATCAATAACAGAGCACCAGTATAAGAGAATAATTCAACTAAACTCTTATTCACAAATCACAGTAGCTTACAAATAATCTCTTAGTGATTTATATTTTATCACTAAGAGCTGCTAGGTTACACGAATGATATTCAATTGATAACTCATCTAGAGTAAACCCTAAGCTGTGTTTATATACACAGTTACATGATATCTACGGATTGATTTACATTTATCTGCTTCCTAAAATAATCTAATCAGTAGCTATCCTTTCCCTGTTCTGATTTGCATATCTTCCTTGATATTCTCTTTCCTTGCTTATCCAGATCTTTTCCTAGAAATCAGCCGCCTGCAAACTCTGATCATCATACAAACTCTGATCCAGCTGGCAGTCGTTAAACTCTGATTCTAGATTAAACTCTGATCTTCATTTCTGCACACTAAACAAGTTAAATACCTGTGACATCATCAAATATGTAACATATATATATATATATATATATATATATATATATATATATATAGGTCATTGCTCAAAACAGAACACTCTTAAAAAAAGAACAACACAGAACACTTTAGAATCAAATGTAGAATCTCATCAAAAACTTGAATTAAATTCAAATTTTAAGGTGATTAACGTTTTATTATGAATAAAAACAATATCCACCATGTTTAACAATAAATATAAATTAAAAATAACATGATTCTATGTAAAATAATCGTGCAAAATATATATCTATATGATTCTATTCAGGATTCTATTCTTGATTCTAGTCTCGATTCTATAATATTTCATATTAATAATTTGGATGAGTTTAGATGTTAGAATTCATATATCAAATTTAATTACTACTTAACTATGTAATTATAACCTTAACAAATCATTTTTTATGAAAAATGAAGTATTATGATAGTGTTCTATGTTGTTCTTTTTTTAAGGTGTTCTGTGTGGAGTGCAACCCTATATATATATATAGGAGGAAGATCCTAAGAAAACCCAGCTTATCAAGAAAACCGAGAAACCCACTTAATCACCGTTGATTTTATAAATTGTAATTTATCAGAAAAATTAATCAAATCTAATTAATAAGGATAGTATGGTAATCTTCTACCTATATTTAATGCATTCAATCAATACTGTGTATTTAATGCATATAATCAATACATTTCCTTCTCCGAAAAGATTTGTACCAAATCTTACTTTGGTATTCACACTACAGCAATCAAACTTCTATATACTGATTATAATTTTAAAATATACACATTATTTGACTAACATAAATAATAAGTTATGCAATTAATTGATTTCCTTTTCTATATTATTCGTATCCTAATCAATCCGCCAGGCATTTAGTGTGTCTTAAATTTGAATTTCAAATTTTAAATTTCAAAAGATTCACCTTTATTTAGGTATTTATTTTTATCTATGATTTTCTGACGTAGGAAGTTTCTTTAAGTGTTCTTTTAGATATTATTATATTTTGTATCAAGATTCTTTTAAAAATTCGACTATATATTATTCGATTATATTTGAGCAAACATTTCACAATAATATAAATTTATTAAAATATCAATTTAAAGATTCTACTATATATTATTCTACAAATGTGAGTGAACATTTATCGGAATCTCATAATATTATAATATTTGAATGTTCAACTAAGTGTTCACGTGTCTTTTAATCTTTATTATTTTGTTGTATTCAACCAAACATTTTAAAGAATCTCCATATAAAAAAAGGGTATCTTTAATAAAATCATAATCTAATTATTCTTTTTAATCTATAATAATAATAATAATAATTTAACATTACTTTAATGATTGAGCGAAAAAAATGATAATGAAATTAATATTTAGAGTAATGTATAAGTGAACATCTACTAGAATCTCAACATACTATTATCATATTATGAGATAGATATAATTTTAAAATATACACATTTTTTGACTAACATAAATAATAAGTTATGCAATTAATTGATTTCCTTTTCTATATTATTCGTATCTCAATCAATTAGCCAGAGCATTTAGTGTGTCTTAAATTTGAATTTCAAAATTTGAATTTCAAAAGATTCACCTTTATTTAGGTATTTATTTTTATCTATAATTTTTTGACGTAGGAGGTTTCTTTAAGTGTTCCTTTAGATATTATTATAATTTTGTATGAGGATTCTTTTAAAAATTCGACTATATATTATTCGATTATATTTGAGCAAACATTTCACAATAATATAAATTTATTAAAATATCAATTTAAAGATTCTACTATATATTATTCTACAAATGTGAGTGAACATATATCGGAATCTCATAATATTATCATATTTCAATGTTCAACTAAGTGTTCATGTGTCTTTTAATCTTTATTATTTTGTTGTATTCAACCAAACATTTTAAAGAATCTCCATATAAAAAAAGGGTATCTTTAATAAAATCATAATCTAATTATTCTTTTTAATCTGTAATAAAAATAATAATTTAATATTACTTTAATGATTGAGCGAAAAAAAATGATAATGAAATTAATATTTAGAGTAATGTATAAGTGAACATCTACTAGAATCTCAACATACTATTATGAGATAGATAAATTTAAGTAAAATTATAACTAAATTGGAAGTTGTTAGGTGTTCCGTTTATTGATCATATATAATATGTGTTCTTTTTAAATAAAAAAATAATTAAATTAACATAATTTATTTAATTAAGTGATAATTAATTAAGATTCTACTAATTAATATTATAATATTAATATTACAAATTTACTAAAAATTGTATACAATGACTTAAGTTATAATTTTACTTACTTCTATCTCATAACATGTAGAGATTCTTGTAGATGTTCACTTGTACATTACTCTGAATATTTATTTCATATTAGAAAGTACAATTAGATCATGATTTTATTAAAGATATCATTTTTTTATATGAAGATTCTTTAAAATTTTTGGTTGAATATAATAAAATATTAAATATTAAAATACACGTGAACACTTAGTTAAATATTAAAATATTATAATATTATGAGATTCCGATAGATGTTCACTCAAATTTGTAGAATAGTGATCTATATTGTGATATTTGATGATATCAATCAAATCTAGTATATATGAAATCTTTTTGTAACATAAAAATACATTAAATTAATGACATTAATTTCATATTTAACGAGATCTTCCTCTTAAAGAATCTTTCAGTAAAATATTTCCTTAGTTACTTGATGTGGGTTGGTCTTTCCAAGTTTAATTGACCAAATTTAATTTTTTCTAAATTAATATTTTTTGTCAACAAATTTATAGTACAAGCAAAATAAAAAAACACCTAATAAAAATTTCATTATACTTTTTAAATGTATAAAATTACTGAATTCGATTTTTTAAATGTATAAGATCTAATTGAATTCCTTTAGATGTTTATATTCATAATAATAAAATATAACTAGATTCCATTAACTATTTTATGCATATTTTTGAAAAAAATAAAAGATATTGAGTTGTACAAGATATCATAAATAAAAGATATGCAAATATTTGAATAAGATTCCGTCCAAGATTGTCTAGATTTTTGATTCGGGTAGAATTTGATTGATATTAGATTGACATTATTGAGTTGACATTATTGAGTTGTGCAGCATACCAAGAATAGAAGATATGCTGATATATAAATAAGATTATGTCCAAGATTGCCCCTCTAAATTTTAAATTAAATTTATTATTCTATTTTATAATCAACGGCATCTAAGAGGTTTCTCGGTTTTCTTGATAACTGAGTTTTCTCTGGAACCTCACTCTATATATATATATATATAGAGAGAGAGAGAGAGAGAACCAGAAAACTCCTCCATCCACCGTTGATTACAAATCTCAATTTAATACTATTCAAAAATAATATCTTTATAATATCAATCAAATCTAGTGAGACTGAGGGTATTTCTGTACCATCAAAAAACAAGAAATCAATCACAATTTATTACCATATTTATTGAGATTAATGCTTTCATATCTTCCATATCTTTGATTTAATGCTTCTATATCTTCTTTATTCTTTTCAATTGAAATATGGAAGTTATATATAATGCTCTATATTTTTCATATTTTTCTCTTAAATGAAATATGAAAAAAATACTTATTGGAATCTTAGTAAAATATCCATTGGTAAAATATTTTCATTACTTATTATTTCTAGATTCCGTAAAAGATTTAAAATATTAGGAGACTTTCTCAAAAATATTCGGAGATATTTTGTAAAATATTTTCATTATTTATTATTTTACTAAGATTCTTTTAAGTTTTTTATCGTTATTTATTGAGATTCATATTTAATGCTTTCATATCTTTCGTATCTTTGATTTAATGCTTCTATATCTTCTGTATTTTTTCTCAATTGAAATATGAAAGTTATATATAATGCTTCATATTTTTCATATTCTTCTTTTAATTAAAATATGAAAAAACACTTAACGGAATCTTAGTAACATATCTTCATTACTATTTCCAAATTTCGTACAAGATTTAAAATATTAAAAGATTTTATAAAAAATATTCGGAGATGTTTTGTAAAATCTTTACATTATTTATTCTTTTACTAAGATTCTTATAAGCATTTTATCCATAATAAAATATATATTATTAGGTGTTTCATTTAGCTGGTTATATATAATATATTATGTATATCTATATATAATATGATTTTCCTATGTGTTTTTTAAAGTAAATTTTAATTTAATAAAATCAAATTTAATGGTACATCACTTACGATTCAACTAATTGATGTATTAAATTTTCTATATACGATTCTACTAATTGATGCATTAAAAATACTTATTCTTTATTATAGAATACTTAATTAAAGTATATTCCACTAATTTTCTTATTCTTTACTAATTTTCTATATACGATTCTACTAATTGATGCATTATATACTTATTCTTTAATAATAACAATATTAAAATTATAATAAAGGTTCCATTAACAATACAAAAACCAATATCATTTTTTAAAGGGAAATTATGAATAGTACCACTGTGTAATTGGCTTTTACAAGTGGTACCAGTATTTAATGGTGTATTAGCAGTTGAAAATAAATAAAAAATACGGTAAAAATATAGAGACACGTGTTGAGCAGGGGATAAAAACAAAAGGCCCTTCTTATAACGGGCAAAACCCTTATTCTTCTTCTCTAATTGAGGGTTTAAGGGGAGCGGAGCGTTTGTACAAGTGTACTGTTGCTTGCATCTTCTCTCTTCTCTCTTCTCAATCTCGATCACAGGTATTGATTCTTGCTCTCTTCATGCATAAATGACTATCCGTAGCGATTGTTTGAAAAAAGATGCATGCACATATATATACATATCTGTTCTTGTAGTGATTTATTTGTGTTTAAATCATTAGTTGTTAGTTTATTGGTAGTTTTTTCATGTATCTGCAGAATGGGTGATAACAAAGTGTTGAGATTTTTTTGGAGGGCTAGTGTGATTGAAGTTAAAGTAGATGTAGATAAATGTAATATTATGGATGTTGTTATTGACTATGAAGACGAGGCTAAAAAGAGAGGTGTGAAGTTGGATTATGCGTTTCCAACATTCAGATATGCTTTTAAGACAGACAAAAGGTGATACATACTTCTTAGTATATTTGATTTTATGCTTCTTAGTATATTTGTCTAATTGTTGTTGTTTCTACTGTAATTTAGGGAATTGATCTTGCTATTGATAAAGTCTGGCCAACAGCAAAAAGGAGATATTGATGTAGGAATTTGAGTAAAAACTTTAAGAAACAACTTCCAGGGCCCCTGATGTATGTATTATTTTGGAGGGTTTGCAATGCCACTTCTCAGTTTAGTTTTAGGAAAGCAATGGAGAGGCTGCAGAAGGAAGGGGGGTGACAAAGCAATTGAGTGGCTTGGACAATTAGGGGATCCTTCAACCTGGAGCAAGCACAAATTTGACCCCAATGTCTGCAATGACTCCAACACATCCAATTTTGTGGAGAGCTTCAACTCAACTCTAGGGATTGATAGGTGTAGACCAGTCCTCACACTTCTTGAAGGTAAAGTACTAATATTTGCTATGTTTGTGCTATGTTTTCACTACTAATATTTGCTAAGTTTGTGCTATGTTTTCTCTGAGCAGGAATCAGGAGAGTGTGTATGGTTAGGATGGCAACTAGAGCTGAAAGAGCAAGACTTTGGAAGGATGATGATCTATGTCCCAAGATTGGGAAGTTGCTCAAATCTATAAGCAAGGACATCATTACCTGCAAAGCTTTTATGTCCAGTCCTGGGGAATATGAGATTCATGAAGGTAAATCTCAGTTCCCATTGTCAATTAATAACAAGGTATGTTCTTGTGGAGCATGGCAGATCTCTGGAATCCCTTGCAGGCATGCAATAAGGGCAATGATTCATGCAAAGATTGATCCACAAAAGGTGGTTAGTACTTGGCTTCATGTCAGCACTTACAAACAAATCTATGACTACAGCATTTTACCTATTCCTGATAAAGAACAGTGGCAAACCTATGAAAACTTACCTGTTCTGAGTCCACCTACTATGAAGAGAGGTGTTGGGAGGACATGTAGAAACGGGAGGAGAGAAGAGGGGGAAGATCAGAAAGGGAAGAGGTCCAAGACTGTCAAATGCAAGAAGTGTGAATGTTATGGACACAATGCCAGAACCTGCAAGGGGGGGCTAACTGAGAAGCAAAAAAAGGAAATGCAGGCCAGTGGAAAGCCTCTGGCGATTCGAAATCCTAGGGTGAGGGATCAAAGTTATGCAGCTAAAGCGGCTAGGGCACCAAAGGACACAGCAACTCAGGCATCGCAGACCAATACCACACACTGCACTCCTTCACAGTCTCAATCACAGATTTAGTTTTCTTGAATTGTTCATGTTGTTTTTTAACATGTTTTTGATGTCCTGGTAATTACTTTTGTTGGATTTGAAACTATTGCTTGCTTGGTTTTTGCACATTCTAGTTTACAGGGCATTCTGGTATTGAATATTGTCTACATATATGTTTTGTTGGATTGTATTGTTGCAGAGGTTAGAAGCCCGGGAAATTTCAAGTTTCCTGTACTTAACTGTCTTTTTTATAAGTTAACAGCTGCTTGTCTTTTTTATAAGTTAACAGCTGCTTAAACGTTTACTTCACAGAATGATGTTTTTAACAGGTTGTCAAATACATGATGGTACCACTTGTAAGTCAAAAACTTGCAGTGGTACCACTTGTAAAAGCCAATTACACAGTGGTACCATTCATAATTTCCCTTTTTTAAATTATGTGATTAAATGTATTTTAAAAGATACATTAAGATTCTACTAAAAAATTTATTAGATGTGTCGTTATTTGATCATATATATTATATAGTTTTGTTATGTGATCTTTTCAAAATTTTATTTAAATTAAAATCATTTAGAGATACATTAATGAAGATTCTACTTATTGATGTATTAAAGTTTCTATATTGATAATCCAGATTTATGATATATTTTTAGTGTGTATTAGATTCTAATAAATTAAGATTCTAAATTTTTTATTGATATTCTACTAAGCGTCACATTGATAGTATTGAGATTCTATTAAGTGTTCCACTGATAATTCTACTATTTTAATATTAATTATTTTTTAAGATTTTAATTTCTAAATATATTTTTAGAAATGTTAATGATAATGAAGATTCTACTATTCTACGTGATATGTTACTGAAGATTCTACAAATTGATGCATTAAAATTTCTATATAATGAAAGATTTTTAATATAATTTCTGTGTATCAGAGATTTTTTTGATAATTTTATTGATATTGTTAAAAATAGAATATATGTCAAAAATATAAGATTTGGATTGCAGATTCTGTAATAATCTATAAATGGTATTATTTGATTGACAGATAAAAAGATGCAAGATGCCATATTTAAAAGATTTCGAAATAATAACACTTTTTGTTGTGTTCCAAAATGCCCTTCGTCAATAGATTTTTTAAGATATTCTGATTGAAATAATAAAAAGCAATATATAAATGTTATCCAAAAATCAATGGCTCTAAGGAGAGTTCTCTCGGTTCTCTTGATAGTGAGGTTCTCCCTCGAACCTTACTCATATATATATATATATACACATGTAGTTAATTTATCGTCTTGACTATGGCTCTAACTTTCTAATATTGTCGTGTTCTAACCATAACAAGTATGCCTTTTTTATATTAATTTTAAGAATTTTACTCTTTTGAACATTTTATTTGGCTTGAATTTTCTATATTTCTCCATTCATGCTACAAAAGGTTCAACTTTCGAATCCCATCAACAATATACCACAATAAATTATTCATTTAAACACATATAAGAAACATATCACAATATACACACGTGCATCACACAGGTTATAAGCCACTATATTATTAAAGCTAAACATGAAAAAATTTAGTCGTCAGTTTATAATCGGTACGGTGAGTTATAACTGTTAGGTCACTTGATTAAATTGATCGCAACTGTTAGATTTAATTTTCTATATTTCTACATCTATGCCACTAAAGGTTAAGTGCTCGAATCTTGTCAACAACATATCGAAATAAAATATTAATTTCAAAATATATCAGAAAATTATTAGAAATTTAGACACACACGTGTATCGCATGAGTTATAAGCTAGTGTATTGTAGCTGACAATATAATATATTTAACTATAGTCAATTATATTCCGCTATAAAGTAGAGTGTTAGGAATATGTGATGCTTGATGATACAAAGTATTTTATTCTTACTTAGAATAAAATTGCATGTAGCTGATCAATTGATGGCATGCTAAGGCAGTATCAATTGATCAGATTGACCCATCAACGGATGATGAGGTACTGTAACAAAACTGGAGTATCTTAGCAGTTGATGTAAAATAATGTGTACTTTTAGATTAGCAGTTGATCTATCAATGGATGTTTAGATAGGGTGACATAATTGTAAATATGAGAAGTCATGTAATCTATCCAAGTGAAGTGAAGATCGATCGATAATCTTGAAGTATCAATGGCTATTTGGAAGAAAGATTATCAACCGCTACATCAACTCCATTATCCCATAATTCAAAGAAGACTATCAACTGCTATTTCAAAATATTATCAATCGATAATATTAGCAATTGACTATCAGCAATTGACAGCTACAAGTCATCAGGTAAAAGACAAAGAGCACATGGGTTGATGTGACAGATGCTGCACCAGCTTTGGAAGCTAAACCAAAAGGAGTTTAGTCAAATATTGAGAACCTCGAAGCCTACCATTTCTGGCAAAGCAACAAGAATTTTAAGCTGTCAAATGCAGTATCATGTCCAAGAAATTCTATATTTGTACTAGCTAGAAAGTGAGTAGGAAAATACTTTTACAGGCTAGTTTTGTTTGTAGTAATATATATTCACTTTGTAATTTACATTTCAAAGTATCAAACACCAAGAACTGAAGAGCAAAGCACTAGAGAAAGTTAGCAAGAAATTGTAAGCTTCTGCTCTTCATTCCTTTGTAAGCAGCCAAGTACTTTTTACTTGGAAGGTTCTTGATATAAAAATCTCTCAGGTGGATCAAACAATCCACCTGAAATTTTTAAGATCCTTGTTCTTTAAATTTCTGTTTTAGCTTTTATATTCTCTTGTAGTTTGAATATAATCTGTTGTGCAAAAGTTGTTGAAATTTTTGTAGATTGTATTCAACCCCCACTTCTACAATCTGACTTATTGTTTGTATTTTCAAAATAACAATTGGTATCAGAGCTGGGCTTCTAACATATAAGAAGTTTTCAGATCCTAAAGACAATCAACAATGGGAAGAAGAGATGAAGGAGTCAAGATTCCAATGCTGGTCAAAGAACACTACTTTCATTGGAAAGTAAAAATGTGGATGCATCTTCTCTCCTTAGATCCTAGCTACAGCAACTATATTGAGAAAGGACCACATGTTCCAGTCAAAATCAATACTGCCCTGAGACTTGATGGAAGTGAAGCAGAAGATGTTGAAGTGCCTAAAAATCCTTCTGAGTTTACTGAAGAAGATGAGAATGAAGTGCACAAGGATAACAAGGCTATGAACATTCTTTTTAATGGTATTGATGATGATATGTTTGATAGTGTTATCAACTGCCCTACTACAAAAGAAATATGGGACACTATTCAAACTTTATGTGAAGGCACTGATCAAGTTAGGGAAAACAAGATGTAGTTGTTTGTCCAACAATATAAGAGCTTTCATTCTAAGTCTAGGGAATCTCTAAATGATTTATTTAACATATTTTAGAAACTATTAAATGGATTAAAGTTGTATGGTAGAATCTATATGGTCAAGGACTCAAATCTCAAATTCTTGAGAGCCTTGCCTAGAGATTGGAAACCTATGACTGTTGCTTTGAGACAAGCTCAGAATTTTAATGAATACTTTCTTGACAAACTCTATGGTATTCTTAAGACTTATGAGCTTGAAATACAGCAGGATGAAGAACTGGAAAAGAACTCCAAGAGGGAGAAAACTGTGGCTCTTGTAGCAGAAAAGGAAGAGGAAGAGGAGAAGGCATTAAAATTTGTGATTGCTGGAAAGGCCTCAAGCAACTCTGCTTGTGAAGGAAAGAAGGATGATGGAAAGAAGAAAGCAAAAATCATTGAAAAAGATGAAGAATCTTCAGCTCAAGATGAGCTAGATGACCTTGATGAACATCTAGCATTTCTTGCCAGAAAATTCTCCAAGCTCAAGTTCAAACGAAACGCTGTCAGCTCTAGACCATTCAACAGAGGAAATCAATCCAAACCATTTGGTATGGTTGATAGATCAAAATTCAAGTGTTTCAATTGTGGTCTACCTGGACACTTCTCTAATGAGTGCAGAAGACCTTCTTCTGAAAAGAAAGGATCTTCCTCAGAAAATGTGGATTACAGAAGAAAGTATTTTGATCTACTCAAGCAAAGCAAGGAGAAGGCACTCATAACTGAGGATGGTGACTGGGCTACTGATGAAGGAGATTCTGACAATGAGGAACATGTCAACCTTGCCTTGATGGCAATTGGAGATGAAGCTGATTCTTCCACCACCAGCAATGGACAGGTAAAAACCACCAACAAATCTGATCTCTCTAAGTCTGAATGCAAGAAAATCATTGATGACATGTCTAATGAAATCTATAATCTTAGAGTCTCTCTTAAATCTCTAACAAAAGAAAATGTTAGAATTAAAGGGACTAATGATTTGCTTACCGAAAGAAATGGAAAGCTTGAAACTGAATTAATCCAAATGGATAAAATCAAAAAGTCTTCTGAGCTTGCCAAAGATGAGTTGCTGGCTATTCTGAAAAGAGAAGAAATTCTCAAAAAGCAACTGGAAAGGGAACAAGATAATTGCTAAATGGAAAGATTCTAGGAATTTTCTTGAAAACTTGAGCTTTACACAAGATCTTGAGGAATCATGTAAGAATTGCTGGAGGAAGGACAAAATGTTGTTAGATGAATCTGATCTCTTAGTGGATAGTGATCATCCATTGATATATACTCAATCAACGGATGAAAGCTATCCATTGAAGAATCAAAAAGCAGTTGATGACAACAAACTCAAGAAGTTGGATAAGAAGTACGGGCCCATCAATAAAAATTTTGTGAAGGAATCTGTTAGTTCCAAAAAAATTGAAAGGGAAGGAATTGGTCATAGTGAAGTTAGAATGGAAGCTGGAAAAGGAAAGAAGAAGAGCTCTAGGAATATTGGCAAAGTTGGGATCAACAAAAAGAATGATTACACACCTGACAAAAATGCTGTTAGAAAAACTTGCTCTAAATGTGGTAGTGTTAATCATCTTGCTGTTAACTGCAAAAATGCTCTATCTGATCTTTGCATGCGTAATCCTATGATGAATGCTCACATGTCTTATATGCCTATGTTTCCTCATGCTCCCATTCAATATGCTAATATGCCTTTCATGCCTAATCCATTCTTTGGTGCATTTAACATGTCTGCTGTGTCCAATCCTCATGATAACATGAATCATTCTTATGTAAATCAATTTTCTGTGAACTCTACCAATGTTGGTTCCTCTAACTCTGCTGTGATGCCTAAAGTTAAGAAGATTAATTCTGAGGATGAAGTTGTTTCCAAACCCTCTAAATCCAAGGAAATTAATTCTTCTAAACCAAAGGTTGTATCTAACAAAACTGGACCCAAGACTGCTTGGGTACCAAAATCAACTTAAATTGTTTTAAATCTGTGCAGGGAGGAAGAAAGAATCTTTGGTATCTTGACAGTGGTTGCTCAAGACACATGACTGGAGTTTCTACCCTGCTCAGCAAGTTTGAGGAAAGGACTGGCCCAATTATAAGCTTTGGAGATTACAGCAAAGGATTTACTCTGAGATATGGCATAATTACAAAAGGTATTGTCATCATTGACAATGTTGCATTAGTGAAAGGGCTTAAGCATAATCTGCTTAGCATCAGTCAATTATGTGACAGAGGTCATCAAGTTTGGTTCTCAACTAAAGCCTGTGTTATTTCTGATAAGAAAGATAACAAAGTGGTCTTAACTGGAAATAGGAAGGGAAATGTCTACATAGCTGATTTCAACTCTACCAGTGCAGATTCTATCACTTGCTTGTTTAGAAAAGCATCTTTGGATGACAGCTGGTTATGGCATAAGAAATTGTCACATTTGAATTTCAAAGCCATGAATGATCTTCTGAGAAAAGATCTTGTTAGAGGACTACCAAAGTTGGAATTTTCCAAGGATGGTATCTGTGATTCTTGTCAAATTGGAAAGCAAAGAAAGTCCTCTTTCAAAAGCAAACTGAAATCCTCAATTGATAGACCTCTACAGCTTCTTCATATGGATTTGTTTGGACCTGTCAACATTATGTCCATTTCAAAGAAGAAATACTGTCTTGTGATTGTGGATGATTTTACAAGATTTACTTGGACTTATTTTCTTCATACCAAGGATGAAGCAAGTGAAATCATCATCAATCACATCAAGATGTTAACACAACATGTTACACTCAAAATATCTCTCTGATAAATCAAGCACAAGGAATGACTCCCTATCAATTGTTTAAAGGGAAGAAGCCAACATTGAACTTTCTGCATGTCTTTGGATGCAAATGTTTTGTGTTAAGAAATCAAGGTGAGAATCTTGGTAAATTCGAAGAAAAGGCAGATGAAGGAATATTTGTTGGATATGCTGTTGGAAAAGCCTATAGAGTTTATAATCTAAGATTAAACATTGTTATGGAATCTGTCCATGTGATGTTTGATGACAAGAAAATTCAAGGCTTAGATGATGAAGGATTTCATGATGTTCTTCAATTTGAAAATGAAACTGAAGGAATAATAGAACTGGAAAGTGATGATGATGACTGTGTTGAAAACATGAATTCTGGTGTTATTTCCTCATCAACTGGTAATGATTTACCCCATACTAGAACAGCAGTTGATGTATCTCAGTCTACATCAATGGCTAATGATTTATCCAATACTAGTCCATCAATGGCTAGTAGTTCAAGGTCCATACACTTAGTGGGAGCTTCTCAAAATGGAACTGACTTTACAAATGAAGCCAGTTCATCCAGATCAAATCTTCCCCCACAAAGAAAATGGACAAGGGATCATCCCTTTGAGCTTATTATTGGAGATGCTGCTGCTGGTGTCAAAACAAGAAGAGCAACTATGGATGAATGTCTATACAGCAGTTTTCTATCATAGGAAGAACCTAAAAAGGTTGAAGAAGCCCTTCTTGATCCTGACTGGATTCTAGCTATGCAAGAGGACCTAAATCAGTTTGAAAGGAACAAAGTATGGAAGCTGGTACCCAAGCCAAAAGATAGAGCAATTGTTGGTACTAGATGGGTATTTAGAAATAAGATGGATGAAAATGGTGTGGTGACAAGGAACAAAGCAAGACTGGTTGCTAAGGGCTATTGTCAAGAAGAAGGAATAGATTATGATGAAACATTTGCCTCTGTAGCCAGACTTGAAGCAATCAGAATCTTTCTTGCCTATGCTGCTCATGCCAATTTCAAAGTCTATCAGATGGATGTCAAGAGTGCCTTTATGAATGGTGAGCTTGAAGAAGAAGTCTATGTAAGTCAGCCACCTGGTTTTGAAGATCCAAATTTTAGAATTTGTATATCTTCTCTTGAAAGCTCTCTATGGACTTAAGCAAGCACCTAGAGCCTGGTATGACACTCTATCACAGTTTCTTCTTGAGAATCACTTCACAAGAGGTACTGTTGATAAAACGTTATTTTATAGGAATGTTAATTGTTCTAGTATACTTGTTCAGATTTATGTGGATGACATAATATTTGGGTCTACAGATGAGAAACTTTGCAAAAAGTTTTCCAAGCTAATGCAAAGTAAATATGAAATGAGCATGATGGGAGAATTGACTTACTTCCTTGGTTTGCAAGTCAAACAAGTGAGTGATGGCATATTTATAAGTCAAACTAAATATGTCTATGACCTATTGAAAAAGTTTGATCTTATAAATTGCTCCACTGCTAAAACCCCCATGGCCACTGCCACTAAACTTGAATTGAATACTAAGGAAAAGAAAGTGGACATTTCAAGTTATAGAGGCATGGTTGGCTCACTTTTATATTTAACAGCTAGTAGACCTGATATAATGTTTGCCACTTGTCTTTGTGCTAGATTCCAAGATGATCCTAGGGAATCTCATTTGATAGCAATTAAAAGAATTTTCACATATCTCAAGGGTACTCCAAATCTTGGCATTTGGTATCCTAGAGACTCTGGTTTTGACTTAATTGGTTTTTCAGATGCTGATTATGCAGGGTGTAGAATTGACAGAAAAAGCACTTGTCAATTTCTAGGAAATAAGCTGGTTTCTCAGTTTAGCAAAAAGCAGAACTCAGTTTCTACATCAACTGCAGAAGCTGAATATATTGCAGCTAGAAGTTGTTGTGCACAGATTTTATGGATGAAAAATCAATTAGTTGATTATGGATTGAAAATCTCCAAAATTCCTATTTTCTGTGACAACACAAGTGCTATTGCCATAACTGAGAATCCGGTGCAACACTCGAGAACAAAGCACATTGACATAAGGTATCACTTCATTAGGGAACATGTGATGAATGGAACAATTGAGCTCCATTTTGTTCCTAGTGAAAAGCAGCTAGCAGATATTTTTACCAAACCACTTGATGAATCCACATTCTCAAGATTAGTAAGTGAACTGGGTATGTTAAATTTCTCTAGTTAATTTTTACTTTATGTTATGCAGCCTGTGATATGTGACAAATGGGATTTTATGTTATCTTATTCTGAATGACCACTATCGATCGCTATTTTAGCAATTGATAGTGTGTCACATATCACTGGATAAGTAAATGAAATTTTGACATATCAATGGCTCTTTTATTTAGCCATTGATATATTAAAATATCCAGTTCCCAATTAAATTATCGATCGATATATACATACATATGTGTATATATCGATTGGTGACGCTTGGCTACTTTTTGAACGGTTACCTCATTTACTTTTTACTGAGAGTATAAATAGTTTGCTTTTAAGTTTATTTCTCTTCTCACCTGCATTTGCAAACTCTTAACTCTCCTCTCTCTCAAACTCCTACAAGCCCTAATCTTTTCTTAAGCTTTCTCATCAATGGCGCCTGTTGTCAAGATTACAAGCAACACTGGGTTTATATATGAGCAGAACAATCACGTTGCATATGTAGACAAAGATGGGAAAAATGCTGAAGCCGTTCATACCATGATGGACTTCATCAAGGAATGTAAGTTCTCTCATGCTATGCTTCATGCTCCGACTATCTTTTGTGAGATTGTTGAGCAAATGTGGACATCTGCCAGGTATGACCCAACTTCCAAAACTTTGTCTCTTATTATAAATGGTGTTAGCTATAATATTGATGGTGAAACTGTTAGGGTTGCTCTTAATCTTCCTAGGAATTCTACTGATAGACTGCCTAATGATAATGAAATTGTTAGCATGCTTATAAATATGCACTACAATGGTGATTTGTCTAACTTAGGACAGATTCTTAGGCGCCATATGCGCAAAGAGTGGGGTTTTCTATGTGATTCTTTTATTAAGGTCTTTTCTGGTAAAGTGTCTAACTATGATGCTTTCACCATGTCTATGCAAACTTTGTTCCACATGCTCTTCACTGATGATTACTTTAACGTTGGTAACTTAGTCTTGTATGAAATTGCTGCTAAATTGGGTCCTCATGAGGGAAGACCCAATAATATTTATTTTGCTAGATTCTTGATGATTATTGCTAACCATCTGGTCAAGAATTTAGTCATTGCATAGCCAGATAACAAGCTGGATTGCTGGGTGCAAAGCAAAAGGGTTTGTGGTGATTTGATGAGAATACTTGCAAATGAGCAAGTACCCTTGTCACTTCCATCACTCATGCAGGTATCTTCTGTTCCAATTACTTCTTCCAATCTTCAACCTTCTTCTACTTCTAATGCAGCAATGGAAGTTGAACCCCCCCAACTTCCTACCCAAGCTGTCAAATCCAAGAAAATTTCTAAATCCAAATCTAAGATATCCACCTCTGGTGTCTCCCAAAAGACATCAGTTGTAACAACAACCACACAACCTGAGGGGAGTGTGAAGGAAGTAAGTGGTGAGGGGAGGGGTGAACATCAAAGAAGCCCCCAGAACAAGGTGGGAGAGATAAGTGTTAACCTGCCAAGCCATCCCACATCTTCCCAAAAAGATGTGGTGATTAATATGGAATCAAACACATCTCTGGTGCCATCTTCTCAAAAAGATGTCACTATTGAAAAGAGCTCTCCTCCAAGAGCACAGAACAAAAGGGGAAGGGACACTGACCAAACACCTCCCAAAACCTTTTCTAGGAGAACCAAGAAAAGGGCACTTAATGCACACACTACTGTACAGTCCAAAATCACAAATTTTTTGACAGTACTTCTTCTCAAATTCAGTTTGATGCGACTTCAACAAATGTGGAGTCACAGCCCCCTCAAGTTGAAACACTCTCTCCAAACACAGATTTGCATATGGAGGAAGTTGATTTACTATACAACTTCCCCCACCCAAATTCTCCAACTCTGTTCTTGGAGAAGCCAGTATCTGAAATTAATGATCATCCTTCCCCGGATTTGTTGGGTCATCAATCGGTTCCTTCTCTGACAGCTAGTGAAGTTGTGGAATTACCAAATCCCTCACTCTTCACAGACTCTCTAGTTGTCACTGCCAATGCATCAACTGCTAATCTTTTCACCTCATCGATCGGTATTTCTCACCAATCGGTAAGTGCAGTTCTGTCAACGGGTGTGCTTAACAGCAATCAGCCGTTGATGAATGACAATGTAGCATCACTGGCTATTCCTCAGCCACTGATAAACGAAGTTCCACTAGCAGATGCCACTCAATTAAATCATCTTGCTGTCACAAGAGCTGCTAGTGAAGAACTTATCATTGTTACTGCACTTTTAGGATTGAGAGAAAGTGAGCTAGAGGAGAGGCTGTCTTGCAGACAGGCAAAAGGAGAGGCTGTGAGTGAGGGGTTGGGAACTTCTTCCTCCTAGGCAAAAGGAGAGATTGTGTGTTCCACCTTAGATGGTGAAGGTGAGGGTGTGGTGAGCCAGGGTGAGACCTTGATGCAAGAAAATAGAGAAAATGAGAGAAATGCAGGTACAGAAGAAATAAGGTTGGAACCTGCTGTGGACCTCTTGGATGCTTCTCAATTTGTTCATCCAGTGTCAGCCTATCAAGTTATGGCTGGCCAATCCAATGTCCAAGCAGAGGAGACTTTGGGGTTGCTTCACTCATCTGAAGCACTAGAGAGAGCACAACTTGCACATGCTGCTGTTCCTAAGGACATGCTCTCTACACAGGGTGATTCTAAATATGATGACTCCCTGGCTGATGAGGATGATGAAGAAGATGAAGTGGCTGGGCCTTCTGAGATGCCAGATTGGGTCTTCAGTCAAAGCTTCAATTTTGGAGATACCAAGATGGAAATCTTAAGGCAGTACAAGAGGGCCACGGAGTGGGCAGAAGATGAAGATCCCATCAAGAAAACTCTTTATATGTTTGTGAAGGATAACTTGAGACTTCATAAATCTCATCTTACCCAGCTCAGACAAGAAATTGGGGATCTTCACAATGTTGTGTCTGATGTCAAAGAAGATAACAAGAAAAACCTGGAAGCTAGAATGTCTTATGACACCATGGCCAACATCATATCTAAACTGCATCAAGACTCTCCAATAGCTGCTTCTATTGATGCTCTAGACAAGAGGGTCTCAGATGTTGAGTGTCAACTTAATCAGGTTCTTATCAATCAACACACTCAACAGAAGTTGCTTCTCACTCTCTTTCAAGCTCAAAACATTCCTATTCCAAGTGATGTGCTTGCTGATTCCAAAAAGGGGGAGAAGTCTACAAGAGCTGCTACCACCATTGCCACTATTTCTGCCTCAACCTCTATTCTGCCAACAGGTTTCTGCTACACCACCATCATCAACATCATCTACACCTGTCATTGCCACCTCTACAGCTCTACCATCAACCATTCCTGTAAACCCTCCTACATCTCTTCCTCTACTCTCCAAAGATCAAGTGCCTACAACTGAGGGGGAGTCTACAACTAAGGGGGAGCAACTTGCTCTAGTTTCAAAATCTAAGGCTCCTCCAGCCTCAAAGAAGAAGATGCCACCTAAGAAAGCCAAGACTGTCATTGTCAAAAGTATAAGATTTCAAGGTGAGTCATCTGAGGTCAATGAGTTTAGACCCTGTCTGGTTGATCCTCCATCTCCAAGAAAGCCACATGGTAAGAACAAGCTAGCTGAAGATTTTCCAATGCCAAAATCAGACAAATCTAAGCTACTTGGTCTTGCCATTCATATGGGAAAATTCGGTAAGAAGTGGGATGAAACTGAAGAGGAAGAGAGAGAGAGAGAGAGAGAAGGATGAGAAGGAAAGAGCTGACCAAGAAGCCAAAGATATTGCAGAAGGGAAGCCTGTCAAGCCAAAGCTAATTGTTGGCAAATTAGATCAAGACTCTGTATGGAGATCTGAATTTGCTTACATTACAAGGAACAATGAAACTATTTGTGTGCCTCCTGGACACCCCTTGTATGCTAAGGCCAAAGAAGAACAAGAAAGAACCCAAGGGCGTTCTGCAAATGAAGATGCTAATTTTGAAAAATTTGCTGCAGAACTGTTACAAGAACTGGGTGAAGAAGTTGGTGATTTGGCTGATGGTGAAACCAACATTGCTATTCAGCAACAAATTCTGGATGAAGCCAAGAAAAATCTGGAGAAGAAATCTAGAAAGAAGTCTAGGGCTGGTGTGAAGAAAAGTGTGTCAAATCTGACTGTGATGCATGAAGAAGAAAGAATCAGATCTCCAAGACAGGATCCACCCCCTACTTCTACTGTTCAACCAGAACCAATCATAAATCCAGAAGAGTTAAAAGAAGAGCCAGTAGAATTTGACATCTCAACCATGAACTTTCCAAAAATCTTTTTGACTAAAGAGGATGTGATGGCAGATTCTTTGAGGCCAAAGAAGAGCAAAACTGGAAGCAAGGCCAAACATGTGCTTAGTAACATCAAAAAGAAAGGAGGAAATCCTAGAAGACATGATCCAGTTGGACCTGTTCAGGTTAAGTCTCCCTCAAGAGAAGTGGTGATTCCTCCTGTGCCAGAGATTGTCAAGGTCCCTAAATCTACTTATGCTTACGCATTTCATATCAGTGAACAGCCTCCAATTAATCTGTATCTGAATGAATTGCTAAGTGTAAAGGCCTTGACAAGGACTAAGAAACTTCCAGAGAGGTTGGAATTCCACTACTCATCTCAAGCAAGAATTGCATGGCCACTAGAAAGGATCTTAGATCAAGACTACAATGATTTGAAGACAATGTACTTGAAGCTGGACAATAGAACCTCATATTCACAAGGAATCAGAAGTGAAATTCTTAAAAGAATTGAAGATATAAGGAAGAAATGGAATGAACCTTCTGATCTCCCCTTAAGATTGTCCCTTCCTGACATTGGTAGCTGCATTCACAATCATCCCTCAAGACTGATGACTTTTAGAGATGATCAAGGCATTAAGAGATTTTTCAGATTAAAGGATCATGCTAGAAATGCTGATGTAGACATCTTGAGGGCAATGCAGAACAAGCTCAATTCTAAGATCACAGAAGAGGCCAAGTTCATTGAAGATCTAGAGAGGGAGATAAACAAGAAACTGTCCAGACAGAAGAAAAGGAAACAATGAATATCTGCTCAGACTAGAGGAGCAAAAATCCAATCCTTGTAAAACTCTTATCTTTCAGCAATTAAAATTCTTTTCTTAATGCAAAGATATTTGTTTTCTTTATTGTGTTTTGTAATCATCAAGCACCTCAAATTTATATCTGAAATTCTTACAGATATAAATAGGGGGAGATTGTTAGGAATATGTGATGCTTGATGATACAAAGTATTTTATTCTTACTTAGAATAAAATTGCATGTAGCTGATCAATTGATGGCATGCTGAGGCAGTATCAATTGATCAGATTGACCCATCAACGGATGATGAGGTACTGTAACAAAGCTTGAGTATCTTAGCAGTTGATGTAAAATAATGTGTACTTTTAGATTAGCAGTTGATCTATCAATGGATATTTAGATAGGGTGACATAATTGTAAATATGAGAAGGCATGTAATCTATCCAAGTGAAGTGAAGATCGATCGGTAATCTTGAAGTATCAATGGCTATTTGGAAGAAAGATTATCAATCGCTACATCAACTCCATTATCCCATAATTCAAAGAAGACTATCAACTGCTATTTCAAAATATTATCAATCGATAATATTAGCAATTGACTATCAACAATTGACAGCTACAAGTCAGGTAAAAGACAAAGAGCACATGGGTTGATGTGACAGATGTTGCACCAGCTTTGGAAGCTAAACCAAAAGGAGTTTAGTCAAATATTGAGAACCTCGAAGCCTACCATTTCTGGCAAAGCAACAAGAATTTCAAGCTGCCAAATGCAGTATCATGTCCAAGAAATTCTATATTTGTACTAGCTAGAAAGTGAGTAGGAAAAATACTTTTACAGACTAGTTTTGTTTGTAGTAGTATATATTCACTTTGTAATTTACATTTCAAAGTATCAAACACCAAGAACTGAAGAGCAAATCACTAGAGAAAGTTAGCAAGAAATTGTAAGCTTCTACTCTTCATTCTTTTGTAAGCAGCCAAATACTTTTTACTTGGAAGGTTCTTGATATAAAAATCTCTCAAGTGGATCAAACAATCCACCTGAAATTTTTAAGATCCTTGTTCTTTAGATTTTTGTTTTAACTTTTATATTCTCTTGTAGTTTGAATATAATCTGTTGTGCAAAAGTTGTTGAAATTTTTGTAGATTGTATTCAACCCCCTTCTACAATCTGACTTATTGTTTGTATTGTCTAAATAACATAGAGTAACACGGCTTTACATGTATTTGTAAGATATTGTATTTGGAATGACCTACAACATGTCAAATACAATATTTAAGTATATTAACTCAATTATAGAAGTTAACTTGATAAAGATCTCATAGAGATTGTACTACAAAAGGTAAGAACAAATAATATACACACATTATTTTAATCAAATCTAAGACGATCCATTTGTACTTTCGACATATTTGATCAATATTGCAAATGATCAGTATACCTTATACAATTATGTACAATCGACTAATCTACTACATTATTTTTAAATCTTATCTTGTATAGACACAAATTTATATTTTAATTCGATTAGTTTGCTTATTAATTTTAATAAAATGAACAATAATCCAATTATTGGACAATAAAAGATGTATATTTTAAATGAAAACTAATTTAAAGATAAGATACGACTACTTATTTATATGATATGTGGAGAGAATGGCCATTTCCTTATATTTTTTTATAAATCTTGACACATAAAATTGATTTTCGTTATTGTAACCTTATAGACTAATTCAATATGTATATATCATTTCTGTATTTTCAATCATAACTATTATACAAATTTCCGTTTCCCTTCTATAGATGATTTTATTTGATTTTTCACTTATAGAAAAAAAAATCAGTCAAACATATATTGTCCATGAATCCGATCAATCATTTATTCATAGCTGACGTTTTTATTAATTACTAAATATATATTATCATATCTATGTATACGTACATGATAAAATACTAATTTATATTCAATCGTAGTGCTCTATCTTGGCGAAATGCAGCTGAATGTAACGTTATTGGTCATATGCTGCAGTCGAGAACGTATATTTCAAAATTAACCATCATTTAAATTTAAAATAATATTTTAGCACACAGCGTGTCTAATTCATATACCATTTCCGCACCTATGTCTTTTAAAGATAACGTTATCTTGGACTTAGACAAATTATTCTTAAATAATATATTTTCAGAATTTACGATTTTTAATCCAGTCACTTTTACGATACCGAAATTTTCTCTAAATATAAAAAAGAGACTACAAATCATATATTATAAATTTATATTATTATATGATATATTATATATTAATAAATATAAAAAATAAAATCATTATTGAAAATTGATGGTATTTAAGTTTGTTTAAATAGAGTATCAAATATTCTTTTGTTCACATGACATATACATATTATATGTATTATATTAAAATACAAATGCCATTTGATATAGTGGTAAAAGGAAGTAAATGTTAGTGGATGCATGAAGTTCAATTTTATCAAAAGACAAGGGTAAATTAGTCCTTTTAAATGAATAAATGTCTCATGATTTAAATTTTTTAGTTTAATTTCATGAGTATGTGTGTGTGTGTGTGAGAGAGAGAGAGAGAGAGAGAGAGAGAATTAAATTTCTAAATAATTCAGGAGTATTTTAAATATGAATAAATTAGACATACTTGTATTTTGAAATTTTAATCGATCTCATAAGGTATGAATAATTTGAAAATAGATAATTTTGATGCCAATATGATTAGCTCAAAAACGATCATGATGTTGAAACGTTTTTAATGTTTACACAACTTGAATTTATGAGTTAAAATAATTTTAAATATTAATTTATTTAAGTGCTATTAATTTTTCAATTTATTTGAGAGTTTGTGTCTCAATCATCTTTTCAAATAATTGAAATAACTCATGAAGTAATTGAAAATTGATGGTAATTGAGTTTCTCAAAATAAAATATCAAATATTCTTTTGTTCACATGAGACATACATATTATATGCATGTTATTAAAAAACAAATGCAAGCTAGTGTAGTGCTGTGAAAGAAGTTGATGTTAGTGGATGCACACAAGTTCGATTCTCCAAAACTACAAACTTTTTAACAAATATTAGACAAAAGGATAAATCAGACTTTTTATGCCCCATTGTTCACATGAGACATACATATTATATGTATGATGTTAAAACACAAATGCAAGCTAGTGGTATGTAAGAACCATTGTTCACATGAGACATACATATTATATGTATGATGTTAAAACACAAATGCAAGCTAGTGGTATGTAAGAAGTAGATGTTAGTGGATGTTCGATTCTCTAAAATGACAAACGTTTTAACAAATATTAAACAAAATGATAAATCAGTCTTTTCACGTGAATAAAAAGTGTCATGAATTTACTTGCTCACATGCCCCATGTTGGGCTATTATTAATATAATAGATACTAATTAAATAAAAATATTTAAATAAATCAATTAAAACATATGATTTTACATCCTACCCTCATTAAAAGAATTTGGTCCCTAAATTCATGATAATAAATCAATAATATATATGTAAAAGTAAGCATAGCTTAGTTACGACTTCTTGTGGATGGAAATACACGTCCATTGCTTATCTTCTGATTTGATTCCTTTTTTGGTGGTGGATTGTGTGGGCACTCCAAAATTCGGTGTCCTACTTCTCTGTAATGAAAACAGGCACCTGTATTTCATCGGCAGTTCTTGTCAGGATGAATCCTACGGCACCTCGAACACTTCACGTGATCCTCCTAGCCTCCCAATCGATCGTACACATGTGGTTTCTTGAAAGGTGCTCTTTGAGATGATTGTCCGCCACTTGCAGCGAACATCATCCTGTTCTAGTTGTTTGTAGCTTTCTCTGATTCTACCAAGCCCCTCTAGATCACCAAGGCGGCCTTGTTGAGGACAGCCTCGTATGTCTGAAGTTCAAATGACGCCATAACGTTCCTAATGTTGCTTCGAAGTCCCTCTTCCAACATTCTTGCTCAGCTACCCTCATTGGAAACTAAAGTCGGCGCACATACTTGGCAAGCTTTGCAAACTCCGCTTCATATTCACTAACATTATTTCTCCCTTGATCCAGTTGAATGAATTCCCTCTCATTTTGCACATAAATTGTTCGAGGAAATGACTTGTCTTCCAACGTCTTCTTGAACTTTGCTCATGTATATGATTCACGGATACCCTCAGTCTATGTTGTCACGTTCTTATCGGTCTTTCTCTTTTCCAAATGAACCACCAATTGTAACTTGTAAGCAATTTCCTGTAGTTGACATACAACTAGAGTGACATTTTGTTCCTCATTACTACCTAGCAATCCGGAAGCTTACTCCTTCTCTTGTATCCACATCTTGACTACGGCTGGATCAGTTGCCCCATCAAATGTTGGCGTGTTCAATCTCTTAAATTGAGAGACGATGTTCGGCTTTTATTGCTGATTTAGAAGTACAGCCAAGGTCTGAGTTAGTTGATCAAATACATTTTCTTCTCCATTGTTGTTCACGTTGCCATTGTCGTTCCAGCTGTTGTCCTCTCCTTCCATCTTTTCTAAAACAATAAAACAAATTCTTATATATACACAAATAATGAAATTATGGTAATCAAAAGACGAAACACAACTATAAATCACAAAAAACGAAATAACAATAATATTCATAGAGACAAAACACAACTCTAATCACATCAATACCTAATAATCTGAAATAAGCTAACTACTCTCTATTATTCGAACATTCCTTTATTTTCCTAAGTTCCTCTCTCAACTGGAGGATCATTCTCAACACGAGCAATCATCCACTTTGTCGAGTCAACTTCTCCACCATAGTTCTTTTGATGACGCTTACGTCTCTCTAGCTGCTTCATTCGATTTGGCACACTTTTCAAAATAGAGGAAAGTCGATCCCAATCCCTGTTTTGAGTTTTCTTGTGAGAAGTCTTGGAACATTCAGCCTCCCAAATTTCTTCTTTAATCTGTCCTCCATCAACAATCTCTATTGGTCCTTCTTCCTCTTCCCCGTTATTATCACCAACAACGACTACATTCTGTTCTTCTTCATCGTCCTCCAAATCTTCTTTTTAATCACTCTCCTCTTCTGGATCTTTTTTAGGATCTTCTTTTATGTTACCATCACCCGCAAGATCCGAAATTCTCCATTGTCGGCCATCCACAATTTTATGAAGTAACTCATAAGCATCAAAAGTCAGTATGAAATCCATTACCCACCGGTTTCTAGGGATGTTCTACAGGTTCGGACCTTGGCTCTAAATACTAACTGTAACATCCCGACTTTTCAGAATATTAAAACCAAATTCAAAACTATAATACAATGTAATTTCGATCAAAAAATTAAATAACTATTATAAAAGCGCAACTAACATTTATAATCCACGTGTCAAATTTCTCCAAGTCTCATATCATCGAACTCCGAATCCAATGAACATCAACTCACTCTTTAAATAAGTAAATAAAAACATAGAATTTTACAATTTATTGCTCTAATTTTAAATTTCATGTGAGAAGTTATGTCATGGATGTTAAAAAAAATTGAAAACTTTACTTCCACTGGCAAGTAACTTCAACTTCTCCATTGGGAGTCGTTTATCTATAAATAAAATTCTGAATTATCAGGAAAAAAAATTCAAGTTCGGGCACTACTATAATAATTTAAAAACGTTACCTATATGTTTTTTTTTGATAATAAACCTTACCTAAATGTTTTGTTTTAAAGATTAATCCTAATATTCAAAATGCAGAAATTCTCGTAATCTGCTAGCCGAATTATCATTTTAAAGAACAAAAGGTCGTGTTTGTCAATACATTTCTAAAAATGTGTAAACAGTCTTAGTGGTGCAGAACAATTTGAAAAATAATGCTACTTAAAATTACTAATCTAATTTGACGGCTAATAAATTGCTATTGTAGTTCCTTGATACTTCTTTGATTATGTTGCTCACCATTTCCAAATCAACCTTTAGCTTATAGCCGGTTTCTTCCGTATATGTCAACAATGAAAATAGTAGCACTAGAAATAGTCAGCTTATTTGATGATTGTTTAGGAACAACGCAGGAAAGAGACTACAAAATCAAAGAATAGCATATGAAAGCACACTACGTTTGACGCATCTCATCACAATCATCGTTGTCCGCATTGAGATAGATTTTGGAGAATGGCATCTTGTATACAGATGTGTAAGCTAGCAGAATGTCCAAAAAAAGTACTGTTGTGTTAAATTCTGCACGGGATCAAATAAAGGTCTGTGTGTGCAGTGAATTGTGTGGACCAAGTATATGCTGAATATGCAGTGCCTTACGTAACAAAGGCTGAAACCGCATGCATGTCAATATCACAACAACTAGAGTGTCCAGATTCTGGTTGAACAACACATTGGAACTTGATTGCTGATCTTCCCAGACTTTGATGTTGCAGGAGTCTAAACCATCGGTTATTGTAAATGAGTGTCCCGTCCTCTGACCTAATCGAGTACGTATGTTGGAGACGTTACCGGGATCCTCCACCACACCGATTATATCTGTGGATTTACAGCAATTCATCAAGACATACAGGTATCATAAAAATGTTAGCTTGTACATAAAATTTTTAGATGAAGTAGACTGAGAATTTT
The DNA here is from genome assembly GCF_001625215.2 of Daucus carota subsp. sativus. Taxonomy (NCBI): domain Eukaryota; kingdom Viridiplantae; phylum Streptophyta; class Magnoliopsida; order Apiales; family Apiaceae; genus Daucus; species Daucus carota. Next base: position 27,935,044 of record NC_030383.2, read on the forward strand.
AAAAAAGAAGTGGTGACCTGTCAAACAAAAAGTGAAGCAAATCGGTATACCTGTACAATGTACACCGTGATCATCTCTTGTGTTAACATAACATAATTGTTCAATTTGCTGGATTGGAGTAAGCTGTAAGTAATTCATCGGGATATGATATTCAACTTCCATGACAGAATGCATAACGGTCGAAGGTGTGAATACAATACATTTAGTCGTCGACGGGGGCCTTATACCGACTCTCGACTCTCTGACCAAAAATTCAGATATTTCATAGACATGGCCTTCGACCACAGGTTCAGTCATGTTGTTCCACTTTTCCGGGGTAATAATGGCATGAATGGGAATTTTCTGTACTCGAAACAAATTGAAACAAATGTATATGAGCATGGATTGATAGTACTCAAAAATATCATATTTATACTTTGGTTATAACAATTTTAACGATTATAAAGTTAAATAGATTTAGGTTAAAAAGATTATACATCATTGTCCTGCAGTATAAGGTTCACTGCCACCAACCTGTCAGAAATGGATGAAATAGTATTCCAAACCCGTGTGACTCGAACCCTCAATCGCCAGCTAAGTTTTGAGTTGTTGATGTTGTCGAGTGTGTCGATCATGGCTTGGAATAAGACACAGAAAATTTTAAATTTTAAAATAGTAACACTCCAAGTTTCAAAAGAATGTCTTTCTACATGAACGAGAATTTGATAACATGGGTGTCTCAAAAGCAGAAGTGTGTTGCCTTATCTTCTTGTGGAACTGAATTTATGACAGTCACAACTGCTGCATGTGCCAAGGAATTTGGTTAAGAAATTTGCACTACAAGAAAAGCAACTATTTTCGACGCTAATTTCGACCGGCGGCTAATTTCGACCGTAAATGGTCGAAAATAAATGCGGTCGGAAATATTAAAAGTGACCATATATGGTCGAAAATAAATCCGGTCGAATTTACCCGGTCGAAAATAAATTTATTTTCGACCGGCTAAATTCGACCTCTATCTCCATATTCTTCCCGCCATGATTTCAGTCGAAAATAACTTCCATTCGAAAATAATATGTGGCGGGAAAGTTCCCACCCAAAATATTTCAACTAATTTCGACCATATTCGGTCGAAATTAATAAATTCGACTATTTATCATTGAATTTATTAGTTAATTGTTAAAATATATTTATTGAAATTTTAGTAATATGACTAAAATATATCACTCTTAACATCTATAAGGTTGGATCGTCGATAATTATTTTTAAAAAAATTAAAACTATCAAATCAAGAATATAAACCATTTAGATGTACTAGTCAAATTATGAGTTGACTGCTAAAACCTCAAATCATATAAATATTATACTTATTGAAATGTTAGGAATATATATGACTAATATATATCGCTCTTAACATGTATAAGGTTCGATAGTCGATAATTATTTTTAAGAAATTCAAACTACCAAACGAAAAAAATACACTATTTAGATGTACTAGTCAAATTATGAGTTGATTGTTAAAAACTCAAATCATATAAATTAATATTTATTGAAATTTTAGGAATATAACTAAAATATATCGCTCTTAACATATGTAAGGTTGGATCGTCGATAATTTTTTTTAAAAATTCAAACTACCAAACTGAAAAGTATACAGTATTTGAAGGTACTAGTCAAATTATGAGTTGACTGCTAAAATCTCAATCATATAAATTTAATATTTATTGAAATTTTAGTAATATGACTAAAATATATCGCTCTTAACATCTGTAAGGTTGGATCGTCGATAATTATTTTCAAAAAATTAAAACTAGCAAACCAGGAATATACACCATTTAGATGTACTAGTCAAATTATGAGTTGACTGCTGAAAATATTTATTGATATTTTTAGGAATATGACTAAAATATATCGCTCTTAACATCTATAAGGTTGGATCGTCGATAATTATTTTTTAAAAATTGAAACTACAAATTCAGGAATATACACCATTTAGATGTACTAGTCAAATTACGTGTTGACTGCTAAAATATCAAATCATATAAATTTAATATTTATTGATATTTTAGGTATATGACTAAAATATATTGCTCTTAACATCCGTAAGGTTGGATCGTCGATAATTATTTTTAAAAAATTGAAACTACCAAACCAGGAATATAGACCATTTAGATGTACTAGTCAAATTATGAGTTGACCGCTAAAATCTCAAATCATATAAATTTAATATTTATGGAAATTTTAGGAATATGACTAATATATATCGCTCTTAACATCTATAAGGTTGGATTGTCGATAATTATTTTTGAACAATTCAAACTACCAAACTAGAAAAATACACTATTTAGATGTACTATTCAAATTATGAGTTGACTGTTAAAATCTCAAATCATATAAATTTAATATTTATTGAAAATAGCCAGAACTTGACGGTGGAAAATAGCCACTTTTCTTGTAGTGTTGTTAATACAGATACTGATGTTGGTCCAAGTTCAGTGGTACGTAATTTACGTTGATAACAAGTCAGCTATAGATTGACCAAGAACCCTGTCTTCCACGGTTATAGTAAGCACATTCATATACGTCATCAAAATTTGTATCGAGAGAGGTGAAATTGTTGTAAAGTTTGTACTTACCAAAGAACAGAAAGTAGATGTGCTAACAAAAGCGATGCTGGCAGTGAAGTTTGAAGAAATGCGGAAGTTGATGGAGTAAAGATTTTAAGTTGAGAAATTTGGATTAAAGGAAAGATAGTTTGATTTTTAATTACTAGTTGTTTCATTTTAGTTAATCCAAATTAGAAAAAAGAAATTATGTTGTTATCAGTAATATTTTATGCATGAGTGTACATATATATTTATTATTTCCAAAATACTCGATGCCACAAGAAATATTTAAAAGATAATTATGAAAATTATATCTAGAGATTTCAAAAATACTGTGAGTTCAATAAAATGATTCTGAAAATCAGAATTAATTCGACAAAAATCTTGAAAATTAATAAATAATCTAAAAATGATTTCTTTTTCGCCCTATTACGAAATTAGGTCAGGAAAAATAAACCAAAGAATGTCATAAAACATCCGGAAGCACTGCAAAATTTTCAAGAATATGAGACTTTTGAACTAATATTCACGAAAACTTGCGATGTTTTCTCGAAAGTTGGTGGATAAATGATATGGGTTAAAATATGGCACTAAAATAATATGAACAATAAAGGCCCAAAAGAGAAGAAACCCACTTATTAAGAGCTAGATTTATAATTTATTAATTATTTTCATAATTAATCAATCAAGCTTAATAAAAGCCCAATGTACATCGACTCTTAAGATAAGTGGGTTGTCAAACATCAAGGCACAGGCCCCATCAAATCCCATATTTGTAACTTCTAGCCCAATCAAGAAGCTATTAGTATAATTCAAAACCGTAGAGTTCTATATAAATTCTAAATATTCATCAAGGCACGGGCCCATCAAAGCCCATATTTGTAACTTCTAGCCCAATCAAGAAGCTATTAGAATAATTCAAAATCGTAGAGTTCTATATAAATTCAAAATATTCAGAGATGACTATCAAGACTCATGGATAAGCTTCGACTACTTAAAATAAAGATGAAGGATTAACTCTATTCTATCTGAAATACCAATTTTTATTCTATTATTTCAAAGACTTGAGAAACTAGTATATAGGTATCTGTCCCGCACGACTTATGTTTTTGAATTGGTCCTTTTTATTCAGTTAAAGGTACCTAGGCATCTCATAAAGACCGTTGAATTTCGTCAAACGAGAGCAGTCAAAAACACGAATTTCACCTTCATATTTTTTAATATTCCATAACAATTCATATCCATAAAGTGTATAAGATACGTATATAATTATAAAGATCGCTTTATATATGGGTTGAGCCAAGATTAAACACTATAATTTACTTTAAAAATTTAAATTTCTGATTCATGGATTGCTTAATGTTAATATATATCTTGACTTATGCCTAGAATGTTTTTATCAATTTAAAGATACAATCTGTTTACAAATTATTAATTTAAAGGCTTCTATTATATGTGAGATATGATTGTGTGAGTAGATACTAAAATTGGATAAATTGCTATATATATTAATGTATAAATTTCATAAGCGGAAATAAATGGTAAATGAATAAATTCATCATCCTTGTTACTATAAGAGTTGCTAACTCAAGCTTCTCAAGCTTTTTGGCACTGTAAATCAAATTGATCAGCTACAATATCTCATAATTATACCAAAACAGGTGCGATCTATATATAACTAAAGTATACAAATCTAGATCCAATACTGAGAATTGAGAATTAAGTACTTATACAACACCAGATAAATCCACATATAATAAAATATACAAATCTAGATCCCCTACAGAGAAGAAGTGAGAATCAAGTACTTACCATGAAGGAACAATGATTTTGAGATTGAAGGACTTTGTAAGACTGTGACTAGCACCAGCGACCTCCTTTTTTCGAATGCTTAGTCTTTAGTTTTTCAATTAGGGATTAATTGATGCCTAACACTAGTCTTATCTTTTTATATTAGTTTTACATTTAATTGGAAATTTCTATTTTACTCCTTGTTGAACACTTAATTTTAAAATTACTATTTTATCCATTACGTTAAATTCATCTTAAAACTATCATTATATTTTTTGTTACAACTTTCATCCCAATCATATTTACACAATAGATTAATTATCAAATAGGTCACTTACGTTCAAAAATGCATCAAGTGGGTCACTGGTTACAAAACTGACTCAAATGAGTTACTAATTTAAAAAATTATATAAAAAATATTACTCTATCATTAGTCGAAATTCGTAAAACTATTATATATCGAGTTATACACATCTTTTATGAATAATATTACATCCAAATGAAAGGTTCCTGGTTCTACATCCGGAGTCCAAAAACGACATCCATTCTTTTGTGTAATCATCCATCTCAACACGAGCCATGAGTACCATCTCTTAATCAAACTCTGCAAAGTTGACATTTTAATTTATCTGAGTTAGGGCACTCATACTGAAAGGGACCAAACTTGTGACACTTGAAGCACTCGATGTTGGCCTTAGTGAAAGGTTGTCTTCCTCCGGGTCCTCTTCCTCTCTGCCTCTGGTATATCTACGTCCTCTTCCCCCGATTATTTCACCACTTGTAACATTAAGGGTCTGTTCTTCACTATTAACCTTTGGATATTCTGCTCATGTACAAGCAATGAGCTCTACAATTCATCGAGTGATCTATATCCTTTGACTCTTCTATGGAGCAAACTATATAATTGAATTTCTCTGTCAAAGTGCGTAAGATTTCTCAATAATATTCACATCTAACATATCTTCTCCAGCATTTACTGATTTACCAATTTTCATCTCCAGAATCTCAAAAACTCCGCGGAGTGTTTGGAGTTGGGCACGCTGAACTGTATTATTCCCTTGATATTTTCTCTTCAAGGAATCCCATAATTGTTTTTGATGTGTCCTTTTATGTGATAGTTTTTAGAACTAATTTGTCAATTGATTGAAACAAATAATTCTTTGCCTTGAGATCCTTTAGCTTTAGTTCCTGTAAGTTTTCCTTTTCAGCAATTCCAAAATTTTTATTTTTCTGCTGGATGAGGAGGTTCAGTGTAACTAGCTTCTACAATACTCCAATATTCCTTTGATCTCAAGAGGTTCTCCATTAACATGCTCTGGTGATCGTAGTTACCTTCAAACTTTGGAATGCTTGGTTGCGCAAAATTGCTTGTGTCTGCCATATTACAATGACCTTCCGATATTCACCTACTGTTTCACTCCCTCATTTATCTCACAATACCTTTAGTGTTTTCCTCACACAATTTCACTCTTAACTCATGCCTTTGGTGGCTCTGATACCAGAGTTACTAAATCTAGAATTATAAATAGAAAAAGAAAGCAGCCAACTTAAAGTTTAATTTTAATTAGAAATGGGAGAAGGTTATACGAGCCAATACAAAATAAAGATATCCGACTCTTGCTATTCTTAAGGAATATCAAAACCAAGTAACATGTATGCATCCTTTAAATCGGAAGTTATTTCACCTAGAAAATAAGTAACATGTAAAATACTAAATTAATTGATTGATGAAGTAAAAGTGTCTCACTCTCCCCCTCTCCCTCTCTAAACCCTAGCCTCCATTAAAGATTTTTGAGGGGGCTTCCATCGGTTTTCACCGGTGGAAAGCCCCAATTCCTTTTTTTCTATTTTCCTGTTTTGAAATCTTATTTTTCATTCAATAAGTTCCCAATTTATTTGGGTTTTGTTAGTCTCTCCTTGCTGTGAGAGTTGTTTTGTTTTGTTCTGGTGTGTTTTGATGTTCTTCATGACCGAGGTTATATTTATGGGTTTGATTCAGGTTTGCAGGTTATTATGGAATCGCATTTAGGGTCGATTGTTCACAACAGTCAGGTGAAAACCAATTAGATAGAAACAATGAAACAAGTGTATATACTCATCATCTTCAAATAGCTCAGTTGCCTGCGATATTCTTCTGCGCCTGTCCAATTTCAATTGTATGTGTAGATGCCGTACGACTTTTAATTAATGAATTGATTTTTTTTATCAAAGTAAATCCTAACATTTACGCTTTATATATTTCTAGGATTAGAAACGGGAGCAACACTCTTGCCAGCCTAGCTAATATAGTAAAATTAATTTTTATCACTAATGAAATATCATTATTCAATTAAATTAAAATGCTGGTTAATTATCTAATATATCTTTTACTCAATAAAAATAAGTAATTAATATACTATATATTAAATAATATATGTTAATATTCAAATTCATTTGATTGAGATGCTTTTTCTTTTGTATGTTTTACTTATTAAAAATAAATAATAAATTAATAGAATATATCCTCATGATCTGAAATAAGCTATTACACTTTTACATATGATTTTTATATTTTTATAACTTAAATCATATATTCGTATCATTATTTTAATATCACTATTTTATTAAATTTTAAACACTAATTGAATATAAATTGCAATTTTCCATTAATTAAGACAAGGAATGAATATATTATATTTTACACACAAATTCTATACTATATAAAAAAGATAAATAATATTATATTTTAAAAACAAAATAAATGACACTTATATATATATATATATATATATATATATATATGTATATGTATATATATATATATTAAACACATAATAGTCACGTGATAATATTAAATACATATAATTTATTAGGAATTATGGATTAAATCGTAATAGGATTTAAAATTGTTAAATAGTGTATTCCTAAGTATTATATATTTATATATAAATTAATAGTTTTTCCAGCATTTTAAAAATATAGTAAGCATAATTTATATGATATCGTTTTACACCATAAGTACTTGAATTTTCTACTTTCGAGTGATACAAATTAATTCAGAAGATAAATAAATAAAAATACATGAAAGAAACTAGATGTCAATATAAACATTTGAAACACATGAAACTAAAAAAAAACTAATAAATTCAAGTACTTATACAAAACAAAAGGCATGCTTATTATATTTCTAAAATAATAATATATTTTCGATGTATATCATTTGTTTATTTTCTCAATTTTTTTGTCTTACGTGAAAGGATAAAATCCAAATACTTATACAAAACAAAAGGCATGCTTACTATATTTCTAAAATATTTGAAAAAATATTTTATTATATATAATGCTTGTAAATGCGCTATTTTATAATTTTAAATTCTATTAAAATAATTCATAATTTATCGTGCTTATGACTTTCTATAATACACGCACATATAAGTATTATCTGTGTATTAAGGGTCTATTATTCTGTATTAAAAATTTCATATAGTTTTTATTTATCTTTATAATTCAATCTATACTTTCTTATATGTAATATGCCATTTATATTTTTGACCTTTACTAAATGAAAATTACAATACGTAGTTAACCAGTATTCTAAATTTATTTAAATGGTGATATTTGATAATTATATAAATGTATGCTTTAATATTTTGATTCAAATTATAAGAAATACTCTTCTAGTATATTATTTATTTCTAATAAGTGAAAAAAAGTATTAAAATTATCTCAAAATCAAATAAGATGTATATTAAAATTTGTTATTTATTAAATAGCGTATTTATGATCTTTTTTTATTAAATAAAAGATACAATATATAATTAATGAGTAAATTTTAAATAAATAAATGATATATATTCGTAAATAATATAAATTAAATTCAACAAATATTATTTTAAATTTAAGCTAGAGTGGGCTGGGCTTTTAACCCTAAAAAAACAGTGCTTTTAACCCTAAAAAACACAAAAGGCTAGGAGTTCTCTGCCTAGTTTTTAGTAGTGTTAAAAAACACAAAAGGCTAGGAGTTCTCTGCCTAGTTTTTAGTAGTGTTTTGGCCCCGATAGGGGCGGACACTCCAACAGAAATCATCACCTTGTAAAAAAATGGAATTGCTACAAGGGTTGCCATTTTATAAAGTGTACACTGAGTGAAGCCAAAAAATCGAGGAGCAGTTGAATGTAAGCCAAGTATTGACATCTCAATTGACACAAGTGAATTTGTGTTGTTCCTATCAGGTTAGATCCCTGGTTCTTATTATTGGATATGTGGATTTCCAGTATGTTTGAGTTGATTAGTAGTGGTTTATAATAGTTGTAGTTATATTAGAGTATTTCTTATATGAAAATTGAAATATAATGATTATCTAGTATTTCTAAGGCTTGTGCTGTGTTGTTTGACAAATCACATCATAGGTACATTGTGTTGTAGACAACTCAAATAACGCCTAAATGAGAGCGAGTGGTGTTTAATTACAGGCATATAATTTGTAGATTTAACAACAATTTCTATGTTAAAAAAGACAATTAGTAAAGATTTCATATATTAATTGTTTGAATCAGCTCCTTGAGAAGGGGAAGCATTACAAATAGGCAAGGCTGAGAGAAAACCTAGGAATAAATTTGTGAATGATTTTGCTACAAGGTAGACACAGAGGAGCATTATAACTTTGAAGGTATAATTAAGGGGATAGAACTTCTGGAATTGCGTCATTGTGAGTACTACTAGACCCAACAAAGGAAGTATAGAAGTTTCTATGCATCTTATTAAAAGTTTCCACAACATGAAGATTATAACTTTAACAAGAGGAGAGGCAAACAATTTTCCATATTGCGGGATGGGGGTAGAGCACACGAATTCAAATATGAGCACACTGCTGTTAAAGTTATATAATTTTCATGTTGTGGAAACCTTTAATAAGATGCACATAAACTTTTATATGTTTCTTGGTTGGGTCTTTATGTCAAGAGACATCTCTGGTTTTGACCTATATAACATGCCTCTTATCTCCACATTGTTGTTCCCATTCTCTAGAGAGATCATGAAGTGACATGGGTTTATGCATTCTATGTCTTGGTCTTTCTTCTTCGCCTTGCAAGAAGGACAAAAATCCCCTTTAATTTTAAGATGATTTCTAGCTGAGACCTCTTTGAATTTTCCCATAGGCTTAACCTGTTGTTACTAAATAGTTCTCACTTTCCTTTTCTTCTCTTCCAGTACTCTTAGAGCAAGTCCAACATCTTCGCTAAATGAGTTTCTAAGCTCAAATATAGGGAATGTGATATAAAGTAGTATTCCAAGAGTATCATAGTGATTCCCTAAATCACTTGGACAACCTCAACAGCCCCTATTTCAAGGTAAGCACTAGTCATCTTCTATTTCATTGTTTGGAATAAACATATTCATTTACCTCCTTTTCTATGCTTGAGGTCCTCACTAGTTTAAACTTCATACATTTTTTGTCCCCACTATTTTCCATTTAATACTAGTTTAAATAAATTTTTATTATTTCAATGTGGAATGAATATAGGAATTATTGTTTCAGTTAACATACAGAATAGTGATGTTAAATCACTAGTGTCCTTTAGTTTATAATATTTGTAAAAATGTACTAGTACATAGTTAAACTTGCCCTTACTAAAAGTCAGGGTTGCAGGAACGCATTGAATCACCTTCCTTGACACTCCAAGTGTAATCTAAGCCAACATATCTTAGGTGCAATTACTCAAATAGTTTATGTGCCCACAATTAATTTAACACCTCAACTACTACAAGAAAAACCAGGTATTTTTGACCGGTTATTTTTGACCGTCTTAATTTTGACCGAACGCAGTCACATTTAAGGTCAAACTCGCATGCCACCAAGTCAAGGCTAAAATTGACTGGTTAATTTTGACTGTTTTACATATTTGACTATTTTTGGTCAAATTTATCCGGTCAATTTTAAATGGTGGGCCCCGCAAAAAATGGAGGGAAAGTTCCCGCCAAAGCATGTTTCGATGACGTCATCAAATTTGACCGACCGCGGTCAAATTTGTGTGCGGTCAAAATTAGTTTCTAGGCGGGAATTTTCCCGCACAAAGTTTTAAAAAAAGCTAAATATATGATTGACTATAAGCATTAAAACTATTAGATACCATCTATTTTTTAAAATTTTCAAATAAGAAACACTATGAAGCAACCACTATAAAAGACTACGAATCATGAACTGTCTTGTTGTTTTCTATATAATTGAGAAAATTAGTTGAAAAAAGTACAAGACCATGCGAGATCATATAAAAAATTACTGGAAAAATAAAGTGTTTATAGAGAGGACAAGAGGGAGAGAGAGAGAGAGTGTGTGGGTGATGAAATATCATTATATTTCTTATTTATTAATTCATGACCACTAGACGTCATATACTTTACAAAACTATTTATATGACTAATATTTTGAGCTAAATTAGTACTCATGCATTACCAATAATAAGACTCTCCATAAGTGATATATTGATTTTCTTCTCCGGGAGCTCGCTCGCTTCCGTAGCAACTGCTAACGATCAAGGCTGGTAAGTTCGTCTTTCCACACAATGGTCCTTATACTCGTAGAAAGTTCAATTTTGTTCCTCCCAATAACTTATTTAATAATATATGTATTATGTCAAAATTAATAAAATATTATAATGACAATATAATTTGATGAAGTGTCATTAGGAATTTGATAGTGAATATTTTGCCGAAAACTGCAGTCCATTCATACATAATTTTGTTATTTGATTAAACTAAACTAAATAGTAAAGTTGTCTTGTGTTCTCTAACAGGGCAATTTAGTTGTTCAAGGAGAAGTGAGCTAAATATTCTATTGTAATCATTGCCCCTTATTTGTAATGTTCTAAAAGCAATTAAGCTAATAGTCTTTAATAATGATTCATAGTTCTATCAACTTATCTTGTTTTTGACAAATTTAGCTCGAGCCGGAGGCGAACTCTTATTAATGGCCTATATCAAGACGAGGATTCTAAGAAATCTGTTATAGATTGGGCAGAAAAACTGCTTCAAAGCATACCAGTTCAAAATCCTAAATTTTCAAAAATGATGGCTCAATCCAATATTTTCAACAGTTTTTGGTTGGTATGCATCTCATACTCTCCTAGTAAAACTATTTGCTTATTAGTTTTGTTGACAAAGTCATCATTATTGAATTAAAAAATTCCTTTTGTATTTATTTCGAATATAGATATTACCAGCCGACTTTGGTAATTTGTGCATGCCGAGTGAAGATGTTAAAGTTGTCTTGGTGGATGAAGTTGGCGAAGAGAGGGACACGACATATCTAGCAAAACACCATGGTCTGAGTGCTGGTTGGAAAAGGTTTGCAACGGAGCATGAGCTTGTGAATGGAGATGTATTGGTCTTTCATATAACCGCACCTTACATATTCAAGATATTTTTTTTCTCATTTATACACTTTGTTTGTACCTGTTGAAATACCAATATATCTCCTTTCACAAACTCATGCTCCATTGCAAACCTTTTCCAACCAGCACTCAGACCATGGTGTTTTGCTAGATATGTTGTGTCCCTCTCTTGGCTAGCTTCATCCATCAAGACAACTTTAGCATCTTCACTTGGCATGTACAAATTACAGAAGTCGACTAATAATATCTCTTTCAAAATAAATACAAAAGAAATTTTTTAATTCAAAAATGACGACTTTGTCTACAAAACCAATAAGCAAATAGTTTTACTAGGAAAGTATGAGATGCATACCAACCAAAAACTGTTGGAAATATTGGATTGAACCATCGGTTTGAAAATTTAGGATATTGAACTGGTATGCTTTGAAGCACTTTTTATGCACGCTCTATAACAGATTTCTTAGAATCCTCGTCTTGATATAGGCTATCAATAAGAGTGTTCCTCCCGCTCGAGTTAAAGTTGACAAAAACAAGATAAGTTGATACAACTATGCACCTAAGTATTGTTAGGTCCAGATACGATTGTAGAAAGGGGGTTGAATACAATCGTCACAAAATAATCGCGGCGGAATAATCTGATTGGAGTATAACTTGTTAATCAGATTTAAATTATTTAATACAACAATTTTTAAGTCGTTATATAATTAATATGGTTCGTTTTAATGTCCACTAGTTCGTATAATAAATTTGATATGAAGTATTGTAACTTAGCGGATTAAAACAACCGAGTGATCAAAGCATAGAAAACTGTGGATATAATGAATAGCAAGTTACTAACAACTTGAAAGTTTACAAGGCTTTGAACAATTACAAATGAAGAAGTGAAGGCCTATTTATAGGCAACACCTTGAACTAGTATGACAAAGATAGCCATGACAAACTAAGGAAGTGCTATGACAATCTAAACAAGTGCTATGACAATTACATGGAAAGGTATGACAATATAAGGCATTGTCATGGCACAAGTGGGAAGGTATGACAAACACAAAGATTTTCATACCTTGTAGAATTCGGTATGACAATATAAGATCTTGCCCACCAAGTTAGTGCGGCATGACAAACCATGTGAATGTCATACCTTATGATTTCGGTATGACAATCACAATTGTCATGCCTAAATCATTCGGTATGACAAACCAAATGGTTGTCATGCCTACTGACTTAAGCACACAACAGGGTGCGGTATGACAATCTAAATGATTGTCATGCCGTGCCCAAAAACAATAAAACATTGTATTTTCTTAATATAATTAATCTAATAATTATCCACTTAATTAAATTAATTATATAAATTCATAAATTAAATTAATTCGAGTGTGAATCAATTTAATAAATAAAGTATATAACCCATATAATAATTTTGAGATGTGAATTAATTAATTGAATAATTATATAGTGCATTTTCTTCAGCAGCAGGTCTTCTGACTTCCTTTAACTGATACGATTCTTTGTCTTGATTGAACGACCACCTATTGTTGATGCAGAATATTTAATTTGAGTAGCTGACACACAAATGTATTGTCTGGTTCATTTGTATCTAGCCGAATCAAATATTCTTTATCAATTAAACATTTGAGAAGTGGCTTGTTCGTCGAGTCTTTGTCTTCGTAGTTCTTCTTCATAAGTAGAAATAGTATGGAATCTTCTGAATAAATAAATTATTAAAACTTTATACCTTCTGAACTTCTAGACGTGCTACAAAATATTATTTGTACTGAGGCTTGAACATATTAATGAACTTCTTTCAGTGGTGAGTAGCAGCATCCTGAAATTCTTCAGATATATGATTTCAATAAATGACTTGACGTTCTTCGTACTGATTTCTTCAATAGTGCTTGCTATTTACTTAGCTTTCTTATCATAGTTGAGTTGATACCTCTTTAATTACAAATAGACTAAACATATGCCTTTCAAGTATAGACTATTAACTTATTTGCTCTGAAAAATATTACAAATAAGGGGCAATGATTACAATACAATATTTTTACCACACTTCTCCTTGATTAACAATATTTTTACCTCACTTCTCCTTGATTTAATGGTTGATTTAATGGAAAAATAAAGGGTTTATAGAGAGGGCAAGAGGGAGAGGGAGAGAGAGAGAGAGAATATCATTCTGTTTCTTATTTATCAATTCATGACCGCTAAACGTCATATTACTTTACAAAACTATTTATATGACTAATATTTTGTGCCAAATATGTACTCATGCATTACCAATGATAAGACTCTCCATAAGTGATATATTGATTTTCTTCTCCAGGAGCTCGCTCGCTTCCGTAGCAACGGCTAACGATCAAGGTTGGTAAGTCGGTCGTTCCACACAATGGTCTTTATACTCGTAGAAAGTTCAATTTTGTTCCTCTCAATAACTTATTTAATAATATATATACTTATGTCAAAATTAATACAATATTATAATGACAATATAATTTGATGAAGTGTCATTAGGAATTTGATAGTGAACATTTTGCCGAAAACTGCAGTCCATTCATACATAATTTTGTTATTTGATTAAACTAAACTAAATAGTAAACTTGTCCTGTGCAATTTAGTTGTTCAACGAGAAGTGAGCTAAAAATATTCTATTGTAATCATTGCCCCTTATTTGTAATATTCTAAAAGGAATTAAGCTAATAGTCTTTAATAATGATTCATAGTTCTATCAACTTATCTTGTTTTTGACAACTTTAGCTCGAGTCGGAGGCGAACTCTTGTTAATGGCCTATATCAAGACGAGGATTCTAAGAAATCTGTGATAGATTTGGCAGAAAAAGTGCTTCAAAGCATACCAGTTGAATATCCTAAATTTTCAAAACCGATGGCTCAATCAAATATTTTCAACAGTTTTTGGTTGGTATGCATCTCATACTCTCCTAGTAAAACTATTTGCTTATTGGCTTTGTAGACAAAGTCGTCATTATTGAATTAAAAAATTTCTTTTGTATTTATTTCGAATATAGATATTACCAGCCGACTTTGGTAATTTGTGCATGCCGAGTGATGAAGACGTTAAAGTTGTCTTGGTGGATGAAGTTGACCAAGAGAGGGACGCGACATATCTAGCAAAACACCATGGTTTGTGTGCTGGTTGGAAAAGGTTTGCAACGGAGCATGAGCTTGTGAAAGGAGATGTATTGGTTTTTCATATGACCGCACCTTACATATTCAAAATATTTTTTTTCTCATTTATACAATTTGTTTGTACGTGTTGAAGTTCCACCCTTACATATGTCAACCATTACGCATGAGTAAATGCACGATCAAATTGTATTAAGGGTGGAACTTCAACAACTACAAACAAAGTTTCTAAATGAGAAAAACAATACCTTGAATATGTAATGTGTGATCATATGAAATACCAATATATCTCCTTTCACAAGCTCATGCTCCATTGCAAACCTTTTCCAACCAGCACTCAGACCATGGTGTTTTGCTAGATATGTTGTGTCCCTCTCTTAACCAGCTTCATCCACCAAGACAACTTTAGCATCTTCACTTGGCATGTACAAATTACAGAAGTCGACTAATAATATCTGTTTTCGAAACAAATACAAAAGAAATTTTTTTATTCAATGATGACGACTTTGTCTACAAAACTAATAAGCAAATAGTTTTACTAGGAGAGTATGAGATGCATACCAACCAAAAAGTGTTGGATATATTGGATTGAACCATCGGTTTTTGAAAATTTAGGATATTGAACAGGTATGCTTTGAAGCACTTTTTCTGCCCGATCCATAACAGATTTATTAAAATCCTAGTTTTGATATAGAGTATCAATAAGAGTCTTCCTCGTGCTCGAGCTAAAGTTGTCAAAAACAAGATAAGTTGATATAACTATGCATCATAATTATAGACTATTAACTTATTTACTCTTAAAATATCACAAATAAGGGGAAATGATTACAATACAATATTTTTACCACACTTCTCCCTGATTAACAAAATTTTTACCTCACTTCTCCTTGATTTACTGGAAAAATAAAGGGTTTATAGAGAGGACAAGAGGGAGAGGGAGGGAGAGAGATCAGAGAGAGAGAATATCATTTTGTTTCTTATTTATCAATTCATGACCGCTAAACGTCATATTACTTTACAAAACTATTTATATGACTAATATTTTGTGCCAAATTGTTACTCATGCATTACCAATGATAACACTCTCCATAAGTGATATATTGATTTTCTTCTCCAGGAGCTCGCTCGCTTCCGTAGCAACGGCTAACGATCAAGGCTGGTAAGTCGGTCGTTCCACGCAATGGTCCTTATACTCGTAGAAAGTTTTAATAATATATATTCTTAGTTCAAAATTAATAAAAAATTATTAATGACAATATAATTTGATGAAATGTCGTTAGGAATTTGATAGTGAACATTTAGCCTAAAACTGTTGTCCATTCATACATAAATTTGTTATTTGATTAAACTAAACTAAATAGTAAAGTTGTCTTGTGTTCACTAGGAGGGCAATTTAGTTGATCAAAAAGAAGAGAGCTAAAAATATTGTATTGTAATCATTGCCCCTTATTTGTAATATTCTAAAAGCAATTAAGCTAATAGTCTTCAAAAATGATTCATAGTTCTATCAACTTATCTTGTTTTTGACAAATTTAGCTCGAGCCGGAGGCGAACTCTTATTAATGGCTTATATCAAGACGAGGATTCTAAGAAAGTTATAGATCGGGCAGAAAAAGTTTTCAAAGCATACCCGTTCAATATCCTAAATTTTTAAAACCGATAGTTCAGTCCAATGTTTCCAACAGTTTTTGATTGGTATGCATCTCATACTATCCCCGTAAAAGTATTTGTTTATTAGTTTTGTAGACAAAGTCACCATTATAAAATTAAAAAAAAAAGTTTTGTATTCGCTTCGAATATAGATATTAGACTTTGGTAATTTGTGCATGCCGAGTGAAGATGTTAAAGTTGTCCAGGTGGATGAAGTTGGCCAAGAGAGGGACGCGACATATCTAGCAAAACACCATGGTTTGAGTGCTGGTTGGAAAAGGTTTGCAACGAAGCGTGAGCTTGTGAAAGGAGATGTATTGGTTTTTCATATGACCGCACCTTACATATTCAAGATATTTTTTTTCTCATTTATACACTTTGTTTGTACCTGTTGAAGTTCCACCCTTACATATGTCAACCGTTACGCATGAGTAAATGCACGATCAAATTATATTAAGGGTGGAACTTCGACAACTACAAACAAAGTTTCTAAATGAGAAAAACAATACCTTGAATATGTAATGTGTGATCATATGAAATACCAATATATCTCCTTTCACAATCTCATGCTCCATTGCAAACCTTTTCCGACCAGCACTCGGACCATGGTGTTTTGCTAGATATGTTGTGTCCCTCTTTTAACCAGCTTCATCCACCAAGACAACTTTAGCATCTTCACTTGGCATGTACAAATTACAGAAGTCGACTAATAATATCTATTTTCGAAACAAATACACAAGAAAATTTTTAATTCAATAATGACGACTTTGTCTACAAAACCAATAAGCAAATAGTTTTACTAGGAGAGTATGAGATGCATACCAACCAAAAAGTGTTGGAAATATTGGATTGAACCATCGATTTTTGAAAATTTAGGATATTGAACTGGTATACTTTGAAGTACTTTTTCTGCCCGATCTATAACAGATTTCTTAGAATCCTCGTCTTGATATAGAGTATCAATAAGAGTCTTCCTCCCTCTCGGGCTAAAGTTGACAAAAACAAGATAAGTTGATACAACTATGCATCATAATTATAGACTATTAACTTATTTACTCTTAAAATATTACAAATAAGGGGCAATGATTACAATACAATATTTTTACCACACTTTTCCCTGATTAACAAAATTTTTACCTCACTTCTCTTTGATTTACTGGAAAAATAAAGGGTTTATGGAGAGGACAAGAGGGAGAGGGAGGGAGAGAGAGAGAGAGAATATCATTCTGTTTCTTATTTATCAATTCATGACCACGTCATATTACTTTACAAAACTATTTATATGACTAATATTTTGTGCCAAATTGTTACTCATGCATTACCAATGATAAGACTCTCCATAAGTGATATATTGATTTTCTTCTCGAGGAGTTTCGCTTGCTTCCGTAGCAACCAGGGGTGTTCATCAAACCGCCCACACCGCATAAACCGCCCACACCGCCGCTCCGCTATTTTCTAATATATAAAAATATATCACATATAATTATAAATATAGATATTATACAGATAGATTATACATATTAAATACATATTGCTTAAAATTATATTTATATTGTTTAAAATTATATTTATATTTATATTGTTTAAAATTATATTTATATTGTTTAAAATTATATTTTTTAAAATAAGAATTATTATTAAATACATATTGTTTAAAATTATATATATATTTTCATTCAAAAATATAAATTTTTTGAATGTATAAACCACGCAAAACGCATGAACCGCACCACACCACATTTAAAACACCTATTGCAATCAAAGAATACTAGCTAAAATTTTACTGTAGCTAAAATTTAAAGAGCACCGAAAACAATTGCAAATATTATTGTTTAAAATTACTTTTTCAATAAATTAATGCAATAATTACTAGAACATTTAAATATAATTCTAATCTTAATAGCACACTAAACTATTATTATTATTATTGTTATCATTATTATTTGAAAACAATGATTTTAACTATTTTATTAATTATTTTAAGCAAGATTCGATAATACTCATTAGCACGTCGAACAGAATTTTAAATTATATTGAAAATTGTTTTAGAAAATTTAGTTAAATTTTAATATAACTATATTCTCTTAAAAAATTTACTAATTACCATCATATTTATCTGTATAATAAAAGATGTGGAATCTAATTACTGATTAATTTCTCATTATTAAAATAGAATATAATACATTAAGTTTATCATTTATTTAAAACACTTAGGAGAATCTCCCGACAAATAATATTTCCAAGATAGATACTTATGTATTTATTTTAATCCAGAAATATATTCTCTCATGTGTTTTAATTAGTTGAATTTTACTACAATTATATTCTTTTTAATGAGAATCTACTAATTACCGTCATATTTATTTTTTTTAAATAATTGATTTTTAAAATAATTATATTATCTTAAGGAATCTACTCATTACCGTCATATTTATCATTTTATCTGTAAAATACAAGTTGTGAAATTTAATTACTAACTAAGTTCCCATTATTAAAATGAAATGAAATATATTAAGATTTTTATATATTTATAACACTTAAGATAATCTCCCGACAAATTTAATAATATATATATATATATATATATATATATATATATATTCATTTAAAATTTAATAATATTAGGTTCTATTAATTACTTGCCATTAGAATATATATATTCATATTATTTTGAATTATTTTAAGTGTTGTTAACTTTATTGATTAAAATTATTAAATATATCTAGACTTTCTAGCGAATATTCGCATATAAATTCAAATAGTGTTCTATGTTTCATATTTTAGTTTTACAAAACTCTTAAGAAAATGATTGAAAGTGGTTATGTACATATATATTACTAATATAGTTAAAATAAATATGAAAACACAATTTATATTTTATGATAATTATATTGCAGTAGTAGATTACTTATTAGAACACTCTCGTATAAAAAAGTATTATAGAAATTAAAAGAGAACACGAGCAATTTAAATACTCTTATATTAAAAATTATTGAAACACCTAGTAGAACTCAATATTGTTATTTCTTTTATTTACGACTACAAAAAATCTCTAAAGGAAACTAATTATATAGTATATTCTTCAAATATATATATTGAGATTCTTTAAAATGTATGCTCAAACATCGTAGAATATATCATAAATTTTTTAAATATAATATGATAAACAATATTTAAGTAACTTTTGTAAAGAATCTCAATTCTATTTCGAAATAGAATACTGACAAAATATTTAAAGAGTATTTTATAAAACTTCTAATAAGAAAAACACATAAGTGAATATATTAAAGAATCTTAATTTTGAGTGACAAAATTCGCAAAGTAGTTTACCAACTAAATATTTATAACAAAATTTTAAAGAATATTTATGAGAAAAATAAATATTTTATACAATATTTGTAAAGAATCATTAACTTAAACAAAGTATTGATTTCATAAATGCGATATTGTTGTATTTTTTAAATGAAACATGTTATAATCTTATCTAAAATTAAATTCTAATATTAAAGAGTATATTGTGACGGTATTTTTAAAGTTTACATGAATTTTTTTTAATTTATTATTTTTAGTGAAAGAATCTTATATTAGTATGAAAATTTTAAGGAATCTAAATATTTTGTAAATCACATTTTTCACTTTATAATATAGTAAATTTTTCATTTTAATATTGAGATTATATATATAGTTGCACAATATTTGAAAGAATCTCTGATTACTAAATATTTCATTATGATGAATATTTTAAATTTTGAATTTTGAAATTCACATTTAATATAAACTAAATGCTAGATTGAATGATTAAAATAGGGATGATATAAAAAAGGAAATCAACTGATTACCTATCTTAGTAATTATGTGAATGAAATCTGTAAATCACAAGTTTTGATGATCACACTTCAGCAAGCTGCTTTATTATAATAGCCTACTCTTTTGATATTGCTTGCTTTAGCCTGCCGTTTTGTATCTGCTAATTCAGTTTTGCAGGAATTGAAAACAGCGAGCTGTGTGATAACAGCAAGCTGAACAGAGTCTGGACAGAAGCAGTGTTCTACTCGGATTTTGAACTCAAGATTTATACATGGGTTAGGACTTATATATTGTACATTCTCTGTTTAGTATATGATTTTAGTGAACGTTTTAAGCTCATTTAAAATCAATAAAACGTTTTCTAAATATGGGAAGAAGTTGAGATAAATTCAAAATCTTTTCTCTTAACAACTTCTATCATATCCCTAAATTATAGGAGCTGATTTGTAATCATTTTTCAAACTCTAAACTCCTATAGTTTTGCATCTGATTTATCTCCAACGTTCAGAACAACGTTCACAAGATCGTTGATGGAGAAATTCAGATCTCTAGCCGTTATATTATTTCAATATATATATGGCTATTGTGTTTTTCAGAAAAGCAATCAACTCACTTTGAAAAACATCAATCTTTCTCTAAACTTCAAGCTTGAATTGTTCACTGCTATTATATATTATTTAGAGAATACTTTTGAGTTGTAATCATTCTTCTTGTAATTGATTATTGTGATTAGTCACCAAAGCTAGCGGGGTTCTTGGTATAGAACAAAGGGGGAGTTAGATAGAATTAGTCTTCACAAGGTCTGAGGTGCTAAGGTTCGAGGAACAAGGTGAATTCAAGGAGGGAAGCTCAAGGAATTCAGAGGTTCAAGAACAGGTGCACAGGGGACTAAAGTGTCGAGCTGTTTTCTGTCTGCTCAAGGTTTCAGCAAGCTGCTTTAGGTGACTGGGTAAAGGGAAGATATATTATTATTCTATAATTGTTTGATTTTCAGTAATAATATATTCTCTTACCGACTTGGTAAGGGACCAGGACGTAGACCATTAGATATAGGGGTCGAACCTGGCTAAAATCGCTTGTGTCTGATTTACTTTTCTGCTCTTTACTGTTTTGATATCTGCTCTCATAACAGCCTGCTATAATTGCAAAACAGTAAGCTGAAATATCCGGTAAAAGTTTAAAACTGACATTGGTAGCTAATTACACCTATTCACCCCCCCCTCTAGGTGTTATTTCATTTGGTATCAGAGCGAGGTTTACTAACATTTCTGTAACAGGAAAGTATAGATCCTATGGCTGACCAATTTCAGGGAAAATCAGACTTTAGAGCTCCTCTCCTCACCGGTTCGGACAATTACAATTGGTGGAAAGGACAAATGGAAGCTCATCTCTCCAGAGACCCTCTCATGCAAAGAGTTGTTGAAAGAGGTCCCTATCAATTCCTTGATAAAGATGGCAAAGTCAAAGATATTGATGAACTCAGTACCGACGAGCTAACAAAGATGGGTGCAAATGGAAAAGCAAGGAGTACTCTCATCAATGGTCTTAATCAATATGAATATGACAAGGTGTCATCTCTCAAATCTGCCAAGGAGATATGGGATGCGTTGGAAGCCTATCATGAAGGTTCAAAGGGTCTAAGGAAAGTAAAGTTGGGACAATTAATGAAGGAACTTGGTGCTTTCGGTTTGCAAAAGGGAGAAACAATCAAAGAAGCTCAAGCTAGGTTTCAACTCATTGTCAATAATCTAGGGAGACTTGGAAAGATAATTCCTCAATCAGAACTCAACATGAACATTCTCGCTTCTGTTCCATTCGACTTTCAAGCCAAAGTAACTGCCTTGGAAGCTGCTCACAATATTGATACAATGGATCATCTAGCTCTTTTTGCTGAATTGGAACAATTTGAGAAAAAGATGCATGCCAAGAAGCATGATGCTCCGGTTGAGAAAATGAAGAATTTAGCTCTTACTGCTGAAAAGAGCAAGCCAGAATCAGATGGGGAATCAGACGAAGATCTTGCACTCCTTTCCAAGAAGATTCAACGGATGATCAACAAACATAATCAGCTGAAAAGGGAGAAAGGCCCAAGGCTAAGAACTCAAGTAGCAGAAAGCCCTCCAAGGAATCAAAGGATCAGAATTGCTTCGAATGTGGAAAGCCTGGTCACTTCAAGAAGGACTGCTACAAGCTGAAGTCAAAACAGCCTGCTGTTTCTAAAGACAAGAAGAAGAAATCTAAAGCACTTCTGACTTGGAGTGATGATGAAGAAGAATCTGCCTCTAGTGATGACTCTGGTGAGGAAATGATCAATCTTGCACTTGTTGGCATGGAGGATGACAATGTTCGAGGACTCACCAAAGATGGTCTTGTCGAAACTAATTCCGAGGATGACAACAGTGAGGTTAGTTCATTTAGATTTGATCTTTCGAGTGATAATCTTGTGCTAGAACAACTAACCATGCAGGAGCTAGATCATATTCAAAATGAGGAATATAATTCTCTCAAGGCAGAAAACAGTAAGCTGATTGAAAAGAATAACTATCTCAAGAACATGGTTCAAGAACTTATGCAGAAGATAGATACATTCTTTGACTCCAAAGAGCCTACTCAAGCCAGAATCAAGGAACTTCAAGAAAAACTAGATCAATCTGAAGGTTTTCATAAAGTCTTGATGAGAAGAAATGAGGCTCAAAAAGAAGAAATCTCCCAGCTGAAACAAGAGATAGAAGCCAGAGATGCATGCCTAGAGACGTTCAAAATTAAGGAATCTACAAAGCTGCATATATCTCAGCCTGCTGCCAGTACATCTCAGCCTGCTGCAAGTACATCACAGACTACTGCCACAACAAGACAGCAAGCTGAAAAGATCCAAACTCTTGAAACAGAAGTCTTAAAGCTCAGAAAAGGAATGGGAACTTTTGTTCAAGGAGAAGAAGGTCTGAAATTCATGATGAAGAGCATCAAGGTTCCATTGGATAAAGAAGGAGTTGGTCTCAACTTCAACAAGAAGGGAAATGCTCTTAAGTATGAAGGAAGGCGTGGCAAACCATACAAATATGCTATGCCCCTGGAAGGAATGTGTAAAATGTGGAGGAAAAGGACATCTAGCTCAGAATTGCAGAGTCAGACCTCAAAGACAATACTTCCAAAAAGGATCAGAGGGGAAAACAGCCTACAGGAACAAGAAAACAGCTTACCAGAATGGTCCAAACAGAAGCTATAGAACTCAGCAACATACATATCCTACTGTGGTCCAACAATGGATCAAGAAAACTGATTTAAATGCTTTATATGTTCTTGCTTCTAACTAGGGTGGACCCAAACCAATTTGGGTACCAAAGGGTTGAGTTTTGTTTTCTTTGTTTTGCAGATGTGTCTTGCTGCTAAGATCAAGTCTACACAATGGATCATTGATAGTGGCTGTACAAGGCATATGTGTGGAGACAAAACTCAGTTTAAGAGTGTAAAGATGAAAAGAGGAGGAGGTGTAACTATTGGTGATAGTAAGACCCTCCCTATTCTAGGTAAAGGTAAAGTTGGTAATGACACTACCTCTATCTCTAATGTTAGATTTGTTAAAGGCTTGAAATACAATTTGCTTAGTGTAAGTCAATTGCATGATGATGGTCATAAAGTTGAATTCTCTAAGGATAAATGTGTTATTACTGTTGGTACTAACCAGATTCCTCTAGTTGCTAGAAGGGAAGGAAATATATATATCTTAGACTTTGAGTTGCAGAAAACAGCCTGCTGTTTAGCTGCTGTGGATGCTGATCCAACCATTTGGCATAGAAGATTGGGTCATGCTCACATGGACTTGCTTAAGAAGTTGTCAAGCAAGGAGCTAGTGAGGGGTTTGCCCAAATTAAAGTATGCCAAGACCGAGGTGTGTTCAGCATGTCAGCTAGGCAAGCAAATCCGAAGCACTCATAAGGCTAAGAATATGGTATCAACTACTCAACCTCTGGAACTCTTACACTTAGACTTATTTGGTCCTGAGGCTTATAAAAGCATTGGAGGTAAGCAATATTGTTTGGTTGTTGTTGATGATTATTCTCGATATTCATGGACTTTATTTCTTCGTACTAAAGATTGTGCATTTGAAGAATTTGAAATTCTAATCAAACTTCTTGAGAATAAGTTGAAAACCAAGCTTATAGGTATAAGGAGTGATCATGGAGGTGAATTCCAAAAGGACTTCATTACATACTGTGAGGAAAGAGGAATCACTCACCAATTCTCAGCTCCAAGGACACCTCAACAAAATGGAGTCGTAGAGCGCAAAAACAGGTCACTTCAGGAAACAGCAAGGACTTTATTGCAAGAAAGCAAGCTGCCAAGAAGTTTCTGGGCAGAAGCAGTCAATTCAGCCTGCTATGTTCTGAACAGGGTGATCATCAGGCCTATCTTGAATAAAACTCCATATGAGCTGCTGAGAAATAAGACTCCTAATATCGGGTACTTTAAAGTTTTTGGTTCTAAATGCTTTGTTCTTAAAAAGATTGATAGAGATGGTAAATTTGATGCTAAATCTTTTGAAGCTATTTTTCTTGGATATTCTTCAACTAGTCGTGCATATAGATATTATAATTTAGATAAACATACTGTTGAAGAATCTATTGATATTGTCTTCAAAGAACCTAACAATGATCTGCCAAGAGATGAGGAAGATGATGCAGGTATTGATCCAAATGCTCAACCTCCTCCTGGTGAGAAGAAGTCAGATGAAGCTACTACTCCAGCATCTAAGCAAGCTGAAACTCCATCTTCACAAACTGTCACTCCATCACAGCAAGCTGGAACATCATCTCAGCCTACTGGAATGACATCTCAACAATCTGGATCTTCATCTCAGCAAGGTGGAACGAAATCTCAGCAAGCTGGACTATCCTCTGAAGTGCAAAATCTCTCTGACATTCTATCTAAAATGAATCTTGATGGATCAAATGCTCCAAAGGAAAGAAAGAAAGCTTCAGCCTCTCATGAAGAAATATCCCAACAAAATCTGCCAAAGGCTACAAGGACCGTCAAGAACCATCCTCCCGAGTTGGTGATTGGTGATATTACTGAAGGAATAAAGACAAGAAAAGGAAAGGCAAACTTCTGTGCTTATGCTACCTTTCTAGCTCAAGAAGAACCAAAATCCGTCCAAGAAGCTCTCAAAGAGGAAAATTGGATCATGGCTATGCAAGAAGAACTCAACCAATTCGAAAGATGTGATGTATGGGAATTGGTTAAACGTCCAGAGAATGCATCAATTGTTGGCACTAAATGGGTTTTCAAGAACAAGCTTGATGAAGAAGGTACTGTTACTCGCAACAAGGCAAGGCTTGTGGCTCAAGGATATAACCAGCAAGAAGGCATTGACTATGATCAAACATATGCTCCGGTTGCTCGCTTGGAATCAATCAGAATGCTCTTAGCTTATGCATGCTACAAAAAGATCAAGCTGTTTCAGATGGATGTCAAAAGCGCTTTCCTAAACGGCCTGCTGGAAGAAGAAGTTTATGTAAAACAGCCTCCCGGCTTTGAACATGAACAGTATCCAGACTACGTCTACAAGTTGAAGAAAGCTCTTTATGGATTGAAACAAGCTCCTAGATCATGGTACAAAAGACTCAGTAAGTTCTTGATTAAGAATGGTTTTGTACGAGGTAAAATTGATCCTACTCTCTTTACAAAATCTCTTAATGGTGAAATCTTAGTAGTTCAAATTTATGTTGATGATATTATCTTTGGATCTACTAATGATGAACTTTGTGAGTGGTTTTCTAAGTGTATGCATAGTAAATTTGACATGAGCATGATGGGTGAGCTCAACTATTTCTTGGGTCTTCAAATCAAGCAGACTCCTGATGGTATCTATGTGCACCAAACAAAATATGTGAAAGAGTTGCTGAAGAGATTTGGATTTGAAAGTGTTAAGCCAAAATCAACTCCAATGCCTCAAAACAGCAAGCTGTTTTCAGATGAATCAGGTAAAAGTGTTGATATAAGACGATATCGAGGTATGATTGGATCTCTATTATATCTAACAGCCTCTAGACCTGATATCATGTATAGTGTTTGTGTTTGTGCACGCTTTCAAGCTAATCCCAAGGAGTCCCACTTAAATGCTATTAAAAGAATTTTTCGTTACTTAAGTGGTACTATTAATCTTGGCTTATTCTATCCTATTTCGAATACATTTGATCTTGTTGGGTATAGTGATGCAGACTATGCAGGATCACAAACGGATAGAAAAAGCACAAGTGGTGTTTGCAACTTTCTTGGTTCTAGCTTGGTATGTTGGCAAAGCAAGAAACAAACATCTGTAGCTCTCTCTACAACTGAAGGCGAATATCTAGCTGCAGGGAGCCGTTGTTCTCAAATTCTATGGATGATGCAAACTCTCAAGGATTTTGGAATCAGATGTAAAAAAGTTCCAATTTATTGTGACAACACTAGCACAATAAATATCTCAGAAAATCCGGTTCTTCACTCTCGCACAAAGCATATCGACGTCCGACATCATTTCTTGCGAGACAATGTGGCTAAAGGTAAAATTAATCTTGTTTATGTCCCTACAGAATATCAACTTGCTGATATTTTCACCAAGCCTCTTCCTGAAGAAAGATTTCTAATCATTCGAAGAGAATTGGGCATGTGCACTGTTTAAAACAGCAAGCTGCTACCGGTATGTAGCTTACCCTTTATGCTGATTAAGGGGGAGAATATTTCAGGGGTAAGTAAATGTTATTTAGTGGAATGTATTTTTGTTGTTGGACTAACAAGATTGCAGGAATTATAAAATTCAGGGGGAGTTCAGGTATTATAAAATTCAGGGGGAGAATCTCCTGAAATAAGTGTAATCATCAAAAAGGGGGAGATTGTAAATCACAAGTTTTGATGATCACACTTCAGCAAGCTGCTTTATTATAATAGCCTACTCTTTTGATATTGCTTGCTTTAGCCTGCCGTTTTGTATCTGCTAATTCAGTTTTGCAGGAATTGAAAACAGCGAGCTGTTATGTGATAACAGCAAGCTGAACATAGTCTGGACAGAAGCAGTGTTCTACTCGGATTTTGAACTCAAGATTTATACATGGGTTAGGACTTATATATTGTACATTCTCTGTTTAGTATATGATTTTAGTGAACGTTTTAAGCTCATTTAAAATCAATAAAACTTTTTCTAAATATGGGAAGAAGTTGAGAAGAATTCAAAATCTTTTCTCTTAACAACTTCTATCATATCCCTAAATTATAGGAGTTGATTTGTAATCATTTTTCAAACTCTAAACTCCTATAGTTTTGCATCTGATTTATCTCCAACGTTCAGAACAACGTTCACAAGATCGTTGATGGAGAAATTCAGATCTCTAGCCGTTATATTATTTCAATATATATATGGCTATTGTGTTTTTCAGAAAAGCAATCAACTCACTTTGAAAAACATCAATCTTTCTCTAAACTTCGAGCTTGAATTGTTCACTGCTATTATATATTATTTAGAGAATACTTTTGAGTTGTAATCATTCTTCTTTAATTGATTATTGTGATTAGTCACCAAAGCTAGCGGGGTTCTCGGTATAGAACAAAGGGGGAGTTAGATAGAATTAGTCTTCACAAGGTCTGAGGTGCTAAGGTTCGAGGAACAAGGTGAATTCAAGGAGGGAAGCTCAAGGAATTCAGAGGTTCAAGAACAGGTGCACAGGGGACTAAAGTGTCGAGCTGTTTTCTGTCTGCTCAAGGTTTCAGCAAGCTGCTTTAGGTGACTGGGTAAAGGGAAGATATATTATTATTCTGTAATTGTTTGATTTTCAGTAATAATATATTCTCTTACCGAGTTGGTAAAGGACCAGGACGTAGACCATTAGATATAGGGGTCGAACCTGGCTAAAATCGCTTGTGTCTGATTTACTTTTATGCTCTTTACTGTTTTGATATCTGCTCTCATAACAGCCTGCTATAATTGCAAAACAGTAAGCTGAAATATCCGGTAAAAGTTTAAAACTGACATTGGTAGCTAATTACACCTATTCACTCCCCCCTCTAGGTGTTATTTCATTTGGTATCAGAGCGAGGTTTACTAACATTTCTGTAACAGGAAAGTATAGATCCTATGGCTGACCAATTTCAGGGAAAATCAGACTTTAGAGCTCCTCTCCTCACCGGTTCGGACAATTACAATTGGTGGAAAGGACAAATGGAAGCTCATCTCTCCAGAGACCCTCTCATGCAAAGAGTTGTTGAAAGAGGTCCCTATCAATTCCTTGATAAAGATGGCAAAGTCAAAGATATTGATGAACTCACTACCGATGAGCTAACAAAGATGGGTGCAAATGGAAAATCAAGGAGTACTCTCATCAATGGTCTTAATCAATCTGAATATGACAAGGTGTCATCTCTAAAATCTGCCAAGGAGATATGGGATGCGTTGGAAGCCTATCATGAAGGTTCAAAGGGTCTAAGGAAAGCAAAGTTGGGACAATTAATGAAGGAACTTGGTGCTTTCGGTTTGCAAAAGGGAGAAACAATCAAAGAAGCTCAAGCTAGGTTTCAACTCATTGTCAATAATCTAGGGAGACTTGGAAAGATAATTCCTCAATCAGAACTCAACATGAACATTCTCGCTTCTGTTCTATTCGACTTTCAAGCCAAAGTAACTGCCTTGGAAGCTGCTCACAATATTGATACAATGGATCATCTAGCTCTTTTTGCTGAATTGGAACAATTTGAGAAAAAGATGCATGCCAAGAAGCATGATGCTCCGGTTGAGAAAATGAAGAATTTAACTCTTACTGCTGAAAAGAGCAAGCCAGAATCAGATGGGGAATCAGACGAAGATCTTGCACTCCTTTCCAAAAAGATTCAACGGATGATCAACAAACATAATCAGCTGAAAAGGGAGAAAGGCAAGGACAAGGCTAAGAACTTAAGTAGCAGAAAGCCCTCCAAGGAATCAAACAATCAGAATTCCTTCGAATGTGGAAAGCCTGGTCACTTCAAGAAGGACTGCTACAAGCTGAAGTTAAAACAGCCTGCTGTTTCTAAAGACAAGAAGAAGAAATCTAACGCACTTCTGACTTGGAGTGATGATGAAGAAGAATCTGCCTCTAGTGATGACTCTGGTGAGGAAATGATCAATCTTGCACTTCTTGGCACCAAAGATGGTCTTGTCGAAACTGATTCCGAGGATGACAACAGTGAGGTTAGTTCGTTTAGATTTGATCTTTCCAGTGATAATCTTGTGCTAGAACAACTAACCATGCAGGAGCTAGATCATATTCAAAATGAGGAATATAATTCTCTCAAGGCAGAAAACAGCAAGCTGATTGAAAAGAATAACTATCTCAAGAACATGGTTTAAGAACTTATGCAGAAGATAGATACATTCTTTGACTCCAAAGAGCCTACTCAAGCCAGAATCAAGGAACTTCAAGAAAAACTAGATCAATCTGAAGGTTTTCATAAAGTCTTGATGAGAAGAAATGAGGCTCAAAAAGAAGAAATCTCCCAGCTGAAACAAGAGATAGAAGCCAGAGATGCATGCCTAGAGACGTTCAAAATTAAGGAATCTACAAAGCTGCATATATCTCAGCTTGCTGCCAGTACATCTCAGCCTGCTGCAAGTACATCACAGCCTACTGCCACAACAAGACAGCAAGCTGAAAAGATCCAAACTCTTGAAACAGAAGTCTTAAAGCTCAGAAAAGGAATGAGAACTTTTGTTCAAGGAGAAGAAGGTCTGAAATTCATGATGAAGAGCATCAAGGTTCCATTGGATAAAGAAGGAGTTGGTCTCAACTTCAACAAGAAGGGAAATGCTCTTAAGTATGAAGGAAGGCGTGGCAAACCATACAAATATGCTATGCCCTGGAAGGAATGTGTAAAATGTGGAGGAAAAGGACATCTAGCTCAGAATTGCAGAGTCAGACCTCAAAGACAATACTTCCAAAAAGGATCAGAGGGGAAAACAGCCTACTGGAACAAGAAAACAGCTTACCAGAATGGTACAAACAGAAGCTATAGAACTCAGCAACATACATATCCTACTGTGGTCCAACAATGGATCAAGAAAACTGATTTAAATGCTTTATATGTTCTTGCTTCTAACCAGGGTGGACCCAAACCAATTTGGGTACCAAAGGGTTGAGTTTTGTTTTCTTTGTTTTGCATATGTGTCTTGCTGCTAAGATCAAGTCTACACAATGGATCATTGATAGTGGTTGTACAAGGCATATGTGTGGAGACAAAACTCAGTTTAAGAGTCTAAAGATGAAAAGAGGAGGAGGTGTAACTATTGGTGATAGTAAGACCCTCCCTATTCTAGGTAAAGGTAAAGTTAATAATGACACTACCTCTATCTCTAATGTTAGATTTGTTAAAGGCTTGAAATACAATTTGCTTAGTGTAAGTCAATTGCATGATGATGGTCATAAAGTTGAATTCTCTAAGGATAAATGTGTTATTACTGTTGGTACTAACCAGATTCCTCTAGTTGCTAGAAGGGAAGGAAATATATATATATCTTAGACTTTGAGTTGCAGAAAACAGCCTGTTGTTTAGCTGCTGTGGATGCTGATCCAACCATTTGGCATAGAAGATTGGGTCATGCTCACATGGACTTGCTTAAGAAGTTGTCAAGCAAGGAGCTAGTGAGGGGTTTGCCCAAATTAAAGTATGCCAAGACCGAGGTGTGTTCAGCATGTCAGCTAGGCAAGCAAATCCGAAGCACTCATAAGGCTAAGAATATGGTATCAACTACTCAACCTCTTGAACTCTTACACTTAGACTTATTTGGTCCTGAGGCTTATAAAAGCATTGGAGGTAAGCAATATTGTTTGGTTGTTATTGATGATTATTCTCGATATTCATGGATTTTATTTCTTCGTACTAAAGATTGTGCATTTGAAGAATTTGAAATTCTAATCAAACTTCTTGAGAATAAGTTGAAAACCAAGCTTATAGGTATAAGGAGTGATCATGGAGGTGAATTCCAAAAGGACTTCATTACATACTGTGAGGAAAGAGGAATCACTCACCAATTCTCAGCTCCAAGGACACCTCAACAAAATGGAGTCGTAGAGCGCAAAAACAGGTCACTTGACGAAACAGCAAGGACTTTATTGCAAGAAAGCAAGCTGCCAAGAAGTTTCTGGGCGGAAGGAGTCAATACAGCCTGCTATGTTCTGAACAGGGTGATCATCAGGCCTATCTTGAATAAAACTCCATATGAGCTGCTGAGAAATAAGACTCCTAATATCGGGTACTTTAAAGTTTTTGGTTCTAAATGCTTTGTTCTTAAAAAGATTGATAGAGATGGTAAATTTGATGCTAAATCTTTTGAAGCTATTTTTCTTGGATATTCTTCAACTAGTCGTGCATATAGATATTATAATTTAGATAAACATACTGTTGAAGAATCTATTGATATTGTCTTCAAAGAACCTAACAATGATCTGCCAAGAGATGAGGAAAATGATGCAGGTATTGATCCAAATGCTCAACCTCCTCCTGGTGAGAAGAAGTCAGATGAAGCTACTACTCCAGCATCTAAGCAAGCTGAAACTCCATCTTCACAAACTGTCACTCCATCACAGCAAGCTGGAACATCATCTCAGCCTACTGGAATGACATCTCAACAATCTGGATCTTCATCTTAGCAAGGTGGAACAGAATCTCAGCAAGCTGGACTATCCTCTGAAGTGCAAAATCTCTCTGACATTCTATCTAAAATGAATCTTGATGGATCAAATGCTCCAAAGGAAAGAAAGAAAGCTTCAGCCTCTCATGAAGAAATATCTCAACAAAATCTGGCAAAGGCTACAAGGACCGTCAAGAACCATCCTCCCGAGTTGGTGATTGGTGATATTACTGAAGGAATAAAGACAAGAAAAGGAAAGGCAAACTTCTGTGCTTATGCTGCCTTTCTAGCTCAAGAAGAACCAAAATCCGTCCAAGAAGCTCTCAAAGATGAAAATTGGATCATGGCTATGCAAGAAGAACTCAACCAATTCGAAAGATGTGATGTATGGGAATTGGTTAAACATCCAGAGAATGCATCAATTGTTGGCACTAAATGGGTTTTCCAGAACAAGCTTGATGAAGAAGGTACTGTTACTCGCAACAAGGCAAGACTTGTGGCTCAAGGATATAACCATCAAGAAGGCATCGACTATGATCAAACATATGCTCCGGTTGCTCGCTTGGAATCAATCAGAATGCTCTTAGCTTATGCATGCTACAAAAAGATCAAGCTGTTTCAGATGGATGTCAAAAGCGCTTTCCTAAACGGCCTGCTGGAAGAAGAAGTTTATGTAAAACAGCCTCCCGGCTTTGAACATGAACAGTATCCAGACTACGTCTACAAGTTGAAGAAAGCACTTTATGGATTGAAACAAGCTCCTAGATCATGGTACAAAAGACTCAGTAAGTTCTTGATTAAGAATGGTTTTGTACGAGGTAAAATTGATCCTACTCTCTTTACATAATCTATTAATGGTGAAATCTTAGTAGTTCAAATTTATGTTGATGATATTATCTTTGGATCTACTAATGATGAACTTTGTGAGTGGTTTTCTAAGTGTATGCATAGTGAATTTGACATGAGCATGATGGGTGAGCTCAACTATTTCTTGGGTCTTCAAATCAAGCAGACTCCTGATGGTATCTATGTGCACCAAACAAAATATGTGAAAGAGTTGCTGAAGAGATTTGGATTTGAAAGTGTCAAGCCAAAATCAACTCCAATGCCTCAAAACAGCAAGCTGTTTTCAGATGAATCAGGTAAAAGTGTTGATATAAGACGATATCGAGGTATGATTGGATCTCTATTATATCTAACAGCCTCTAGACCTGATATCATGTATAGTGTTTGTGTTTGTGCACGCTTTCAAGCTAATCCCAAGGAGTCCCACTTAAATGCTATTAAAAGGATTTTTCATTACTTAAGTGGTACTATTAATCTTGGCTTATTCTATCCTATTTCGAATACATTTGATCTTGTTGGGTATAGTGATGCAGACTATGCAGGATCACAAACGGATAGAAAAAGCACAAGTGGTGTTTGCAACTTTCTTGGTTCTAGCTTGGTATGTTGGCAAAGCAAGAAACAAACATCTGTAGCTCTCTCTACAACTGAAGGCGAATATCTAGCTGCAGGGAGCTGTTGTTCTCAAATTCTATGGATGATGCAAACTCTCAAGGATTTTGGAATCAGATGTGAAAAAGTTCCAATTTATTGTGACAACACTAGCATAATAAATATCTCAGAAAATCCGGTTCTTCACTCTCGCACAAAGCATATCGACGTCCGACATCATTTCTTGCGAGACAATGTGGCTAAAGGTAAAATTAATCTTGTTTATGTCCCTACAGAATATCAACTTGCTGATATTTTCACCAAGCCTCTTCCTGAAGAAAGATTTCTAATCATTCGAAGAGAATTGGGCATGTGCACTGTTTAAAACAGCAAGCTGCTACCGGTATGTAGCTTACCCTTTATGCTGATTAAGGGGGAGAATATTTCAGGAGTAAGTAAATGTTATTTAGTGGAATGTATTTTTGTTGTTGGACTAACAAGATTGCAGGAATTATAAAATTCAAGGGGAGTTCAGGTATTATAAAATTCAGGGGGAGAATCTCCTGAAATAAGTGTAATCATCAAAAAGGGGGAGATTGTAAATCACAAGTTTTGTTAGGAATCAATAATTTTTGATGATAACATAAACATTTTTGTAACATGTCTTACTTAGAATCTTTATCAAATTTCAGTTGTAATTGTTATATTTCTTGTCTTTGGGAATTATCAACGGATGGGTAGAATAGGATGGCTAATTGTAAATATCCAATGCCATGTAATTTTATCTAAGTGAAGGATGTTCAACTGATGAGATGTAACTATTCAACTGATGAAGACTGGATGATGTTTCAACTGATGAAAATCAAGCATTCAACTGATGACAAAGTGTTCAACTGATGATGCTGAGGAATTCAACTGATGAGACTGGAACAGCATTCAACTGATGGAGTCTGTAATTCATTCAACTGATAAGCCGGGCATTCAACTGATAAAGTCAAGAGCAGTTGAAAGCAACCAGAACTTTCAACTGATGAAGCAAAGAGCAGTTGAAAGTGACTAGAGCTTAAGTCTGACAAATCACATGGATCGAATTACACTAAAATAGACATGGAAGCCTAATTAGGAAAATAAAGAAGAAGCAGAAACATACTTATCTCATGCAGTGCAATCTGGATCAAATCAATATGATGGTAAAAGATGAAGACATCTCAGAAAGCATGCATAAGACAAAGTTGTGCAGCATTGTTTTTAGATTAGAGTACATTTCGTAATCTAGCTAAAAGCGTTGTAAAACTTGGAGTATATAACCAAGTTAGTAGCATCAGTTGAACTTGTTCAAATTACTTGAGAGAAAAATCTGAGAGTTAGAACTTGTTTGAGTGATGAACCAGCAGCTGTGCGAATTGTAAACAATCCACAGATTCTTCTATATAAAATCTCACGGGTGGATCATTCAATCCACCCGTATTTTTAATACTTGGTGTTTTTCTGTTTCCTGTGTTCTTAGTGTATTATTCTTGAATCTTTTAAATTTGTAAAAGATTGTATTCAACCCCCCCCCCCCTTCTACAATCTTTCTTATAGTTGGTGTAAAATAACAATTGGTATCAGAGCGAGGTTCCCAACAAACAGGGAAAAAGATCAACACTGCTAGAGAAAGATGGGAAAGAAGGATGCTGGAGTGAAGATTCCTGTTCTTGACAAAGACAACTATTTTCACTGGAAAGTGAGAATGCATCTGCATCTGTTGTCCATTGATGAAAGCTATGTGAACTGCATTGAAAAAGGACCTCATGTCCCCATGAAGGTCTGCACAAGTATTGGAGCTGATGGTGAAGACATGGTAGGTAAGATGATTCCAAAACCTATCCATGAATATTCTCAAGAAGATACTGAAGAAGTGCACAAGGACAAGAAAACCATGAACCTTCTGTTCAATGGTTTGGATCAAGAAATGATTGATAGTGTTATTAGCTGCACAAGTGCCAAAGAAGTTTGGGACACCATCAGGACCATCTGTGAAGGGAATGAGCAAGTAAGAGAGAACAAAATGCAGCTTCTGATTCAACAATATGAGTCATTCCATTTCAAGGCTGGTGAAAGTTTGAGTGATACATTTAACAGATTTCAAAAACTGTTAAATGGTCTAAAGCTCTTTGGAAGAGTATATCAAGTTAAGGATTCAAACTTGAAATTCTTAAGAGCTCTTCCCAAAGAATGGAAGCCCATGACAGTCTCTCTCAGAAATACACAAGAGTTTAAAGACTATACTCTAGAGAGACTGTATGGAACCTTAAAGACTTATGAGCTTGAAATGGAACAAGATGAAGAGATTGAGAAAAGCCAAAAGAAAGGGCATTCATCTGTGGCTCTAGTTGCATCTCTGGAGGATACTGTCAAGGACAAGGGAAAGTCTCAAGTTGAAGAAACTGAGAAGTTGGTCAAAGAGGAGAGCTCAGAGTCAAGCAAAGGAAGAAGAAAGGAGAAAGAAGTAGCTGATTCTGGTGAAGAAAGTGATGGAATTGATGAACATCTAGCCTTCCTGTCAAGAAGATTCTCCAAACTGAAATTCAAAAAGAATTTTAATTCTGCAAAATCTTTTAAAGGCAATCCCAAGTCTGATAGAAGCATGGTAGACAGATCAAAATTCAAGTGCTTCAACTGTGGGAATGCAGGTCACTTTGCAAATGAGTGCAGAAAGCCTAAAGTTGAGAAGAAGTCAAGTGAAAACATTGACTACAAAAAGAAATATTATGAACTTCTCAAACAAAAGGAAAGAGCATTCATCACAAAGGATGATTGGGCAGCTGGAGATGATTCTGATGAAGAGGAGGAGTTTGTCAATCTAGCTCTAATGGCCAACTCCACAGATCAAGAAGAAAACACTGGAAGCAGTAGTCAGGTATTCACTACAAACCTAGTTGAGTTAACTAAAGATGAATGCAATGCTACTATTAATGAAATGTCTACAGAATTGTATCACTTGCATGTTTCTTTAAAATCTCTCACTAAGGAAAATAGTAGGATTAAGGAAGCTAACACCTTTCTTAGTGATAGAAACAGTGTCTTAGAAGCTCAATTTATTGAGTTTGAGAAGCTGAAAATTGAGTGTCAGACAGCCAAGGATGATCTCTTGGTTGTTCTGAAAAGAGAAGAGATCATAAGAAAGCAGCTTGATAAGGAACAAGAGATTATTGCCAAATGGAAATCTGGTAGGGATGTTTCCACCAATATCATCAACATGCAAGGTAGAGAGACCTTTGTAGAGAATGAGTGGAAGAGGAATAAGAAAGTGCTTAAGATATCTGAGAACAGTTCAGGTGATGAGAATACTGATGATGATCACCAGTTGAAGAGCAAAGTCTCAACTGATGAGAGTCATCAGTTGAACAAAAACTCATCAGTTGACAAGAGTGTTCTCAAGAAGCTTAACAAGAAATATGGTCCTGTTAAAAAGAATTTTGTTAAAGGTGAGAATAGTTCTTCTGAGACCAGTGATAGTGTTAATAACACTCTTCATTCCAGTAACAAGAACAAGAAGAAGTTGGATACTAGTGAGCATAAATCTGAGGAGACTAAAAAGAAGAAAGGAAATAGAAATGGCAAAATAGGAGTTAACAAGCACACCAATTACACTCCCAATGCTAGTGCTCTTAGGAAAACCTGCAGTAAGTGTGGTAGTGTAAATCATTTATCTGCTAATTGTAAAACTGTGGTTGCTCCTAATTTATCCTTGCCTATTCCTATGACATCTGTTCCTCACATGAATTTATCTGCTATGAATATGATGCCTGGTTTATTGCCTCACAATCCTTATTCTCAGCCTAACATGCCATATATGTTCAATCCTTATTTCAATGCCTTTAACATGCCTCAATTTCATTCAAATTTGCATGGAATGAACAATTTATGCATGTCTCAAAGGCCTGTGTTTGAAAACAGAGTTGATATTCCAATTTCTCAACCAAAACCAAAGATTGAACCAATTCAATCCAAGGAAAAGATTGAGAAAGTGGAAAAGGCTGCTAAGACTAACAAATCTGGACCCAAAGCAATTTGGGTACCAAAATCAACTTGATCTGTTTGTGAAATGTGTGCAGGGAAACCACAAGAAGAATTTGTGGTACTTGGATAGTGGATGCTCCAGGCACATGACTGGTGATTCCTCCCTACTCACAAAGTTTGTGGAGAAAGCTGGCCCTAGCATTACCTTTGGAGATGACAGCAAAGGATATACTATGGGATATGGCTTGATTGCAAAAGAGAATGTCATCATTGATGAAGTTGCATTGGTGTCTGGTCTTAAGCACAAATTGCTTAGCATCAGTCAGCTCTGTGACAAAGGTTACAAAGTTAATTTCACTCCTGCAGCCTGTGTTGTCACCAAAGAAGATGACAACAGTGTGGTTCTGATTGGACAAAGGAAAGGAAATGTGTATGTAGCTGACTTCAATTCTGTAAAGTCTGAATCTATCACTTGCCTTCTCAGCAAAGCAAGCTCAGATGACAGTTGGCTATGGCATAAGAGATTGTCTCATCTAAATTTCAAAACCCTGAATGAGTTAGTAAAGAAGGACTTGGTAAGAGGTCTACCCAAGCTGGAATTCTCCAAAGATGGATTATGTGGAGCCTGTCAGCTAGGAAAGCAAAAGAGAAGCTCTTTCAAAAGCAAAACTCTTTCATCAATTGTGAAGCCCCTTCAGCTCTTGCATATGGATTTATTTGGACCAGTCAACATAATGTCCATTTCAAAGAAGAAATATTGCTTAGTGATTGTTGATGATTTTTCAAAATTTACTTGGACTTTCTTCCTGCATTCTAAGGATGAAGCTGGGAAAATCATCATCAATCATATCAAGGCATGAAACAACAATCCAGATGTCAAAGTTGGAAGGATAAGAAGTGACAATGGAATAGAATTCAAGAACTCTGTGATGAAAGAATTTTGTGAAGAAGAGGGAATTATTCATGAGTTCTCTGCACCAAGAACTCCACAACAAAATGGTGTTGTTGAAAGGAAGAATAGAACTCTTATTGAGGCTGCAAGAACCATGATTAATGAAGCTCAACTTCCAACCTATTTTTGGGCTGAAGCTGTGAACACTGCTTGTTTCACTCAAAACATTTCACTAATTACCAAACCTCATAATCTAACTCCTTTTCAAATCTTCAAAGGAAAGAAGCCAACAATTAGCTTTCTTCATGTATTTGGATGCAAGTGTTATGTTCTAAGAAATCAAGGTGAAAATCTTGGAAAATTTGAGGCCAAGGCAGATGAAGCTTTTTTTGTTGGATACTCTGATGGAAGATCATTTAGAGTATATAATCTGAGAACCAACATTGTTATGGAATCAATCCATGTAGTTTTTGATGATAAGAAAATTCAAGGATTCTCTGATGAAGGATTTCATGATAATCTCAGATTTGAGAATGAAGGTGAAGGTGATCTGTATGACAGTGATGATGATGATGACATTATTCAAAATGTTGGAATTAATCCTGGAATTAATATTCCAACTGATGACTCTCTGGTGCAAGAAACAACTGCAATTGGAAATTCAACTGAAGCATCAGTTGAAACTACATTGGAGGGATCAGTTGAAACACCTCAAGGATCATCAGTTGAAAGAATGTCTCAAAGTTTCAATCAGTCTAGAAATAATGAGATGTCAAATTTAGGGGGAGCTTTCCAACATGGAAACCTGAACTTCAATAATGAAGCCACATCATCAAGACAATCACTTCCACCACAAAGAAAGTGGACAAGGGATCACCCTTTTGAGCTAATTATTGGAGATGCAAATGCATCTGTACAAACAAGAAGAGCAACTCAAGATGAGTGTTTGTACAGTGCATTCCTTTCACAGGATGAACCTAAAGTCATAGAAGATGCTCTCAAAGATGCTGATTGGGTTCTTGCTATGCAAGAAGAATTAAATCAATTTGAGAGAAACAATGTATGGAAGCTGGTACCCAAACCTAAAAACAGAACTATTGTAGGAACAAGGTGGGTATTCAGAAACAAGGTGGATGAGAATGGAGTTGTCACCAGAAACAAGGCAAGGCTTGTTGCTAAAGGATACTCTCAATCTGAAGGAATTGATTTTGATGAGACCTTTGCACCAGTTGCAAAACTGGAAGCAATAAGAATCTTCCTGGCCTATGCTGCTCATGCAAACTTTAAAGTTTATCAAATGGATGTCAAGAGTGCTTTTCTAAATGGTGAACTGGAAGAGGAGGTATATGTCAGTCAGCCTCCTGGTTTTGAAGATCCAGAATTTCCAGAGTATGTTTACTTTTTATTAAAAGCACTCTATGGACTAAAGCAAGCACCAAGGGCATGGTATGACACTCTGTCTCAATTCTTGTTAGATAATCATTTTTCCAGAGGAACTGTGGATAAAACACTATTTTACAGAAATGTAAATGGTGCCTTTATTCTGGTTCAAATTTATGTAGATGATATAATCTTTGGTTCTACAGATGAGAAACTTTGTAAGAAGTTTGCTAATCTAATGAAAAGTCAGTATGAAATGAGCATGATGGGAGAGCTCACCTACTTTCTTGGTTTACAAGTTAAACAAGTAAAGGAAGGTATATTCATAAATCAAACTAAGTACATTTATGATCTACTTAAAAAATTTGATTTATTGGATTGCAAAGAAGCTAAGACTCCCATGCCAACAGCCACCAAATTAGAGTTAAGTCCTAATGAGAAATCTGTGGACATCTCTAATTATAGAGGCATGGTTGGTTCTCTTTTATATTTGACAGCTAGTAGACCAGATATTATGTTTTCTACATGCCTCTGTGCTAGATTTCAATCTGATCCTAAAGAATCACATCTTATTGCTATAAAAAGAATATTCAGATATCTTAAGGGAACACCAAATCTTGGTATTTGGTACCCTAAAGACTCTGGATTTGATCTAATTGGATATTCAGATGCTGATTTTGCAGGATTCAAAATTGATAGAAAAAGTACAACAGGCACCTGTCAATTTCTTGGTGACAGATTGATTTCTTGGTTTAGCAAAAAGCAAAATTCTGTATCAACCTCTACAGCTGAGGCTGAGTACATTGCAGCTGGAAGCTGTTGTGCACAATTATTGTGGATGAGAAATCAATTACTTGATTATGGATTAAATCTCTCAAAAATCCCAATATTTTGTGACAACACCAGTGCTATTGCTATAACTGAAAATCCAGTACAACACTCAAGAACCAAGCACATTGACATCAAATACCACTTCATAAGAGAACATGTGATGGCTGGTACTGTTGAAATGCATTTTGTTCCAAGTGAAGAACAGATTGCAGATATTTTCACAAAGCCTCTTGATGAATCCACATTCACAAGGTTGGTAAGTAAATTAGGTATGTTAAATTTCTCCTAATTTAGAGTGAATTTTTCTGTAATTTGGCAGCCAGAATTTGATTAATTTTGATTTATCAAAATTGAATTAGTTATAATTCTGGATAAAGTCTATAATATTTCAACTGATGAACTAGTGAAATTGTTTCAACTGATGTTTGAAACAATATCCTCTTGTTTTGTTTTTCATTCAACTGATGACACCAGTTGAAGACGCTTTCAACTGATCTTCATCAGTTGAATAGGAAGTTTAAAGAGGCGCTTATTTCATCCGTTGAAAGTATTATCAGATCTGAGCCGTTGAAATTTCTTTTGTCTCTCTCCTACTTTATACACACGATCGTGTGTGTAATTTTTGTAGAGATAAATAAGAGTAATTTCTTCTCAACGGTAATTTCTCAGCCAATCACAGCAATTTTCTGAGAAAGTATTTAAGTGTTTTAATTTATTTTCACTTCCTTTCATCTCACTCTTTCGAATTCTTAAAGCTCTCTTCTCTCTCTGTGCAAAAGCAAACTCTAACTTCTCTTCAAGCTTTCTCTGTAACTACAATGGCACCAATGAAGAAGTATACTGCACCAAGTGGGTTCATTTATGAGAAGAACAACTTCGCATCATTTGTGGATACCAAGGCAGTAGAGGAGAAGGAGTATCACAGGATGATGGAGTTCATCAAGTCAAGCCAGCTCTCTTATGCTATGCTTGAAGCTCCTACCATCTACCATGAAATAGTGGAGGAAATGTGGACCTCTGCAGAGTTTAATAGTGAGCATGAAACTCTAACCTTCTCTGTCAATAATGAAATTCATTCTGTCAATGCTGATGTTATGAAAGCATGCTTTAAGATTCCTGAAGATACTGTTTTATCTTTGCCTAGTGATAATCAGTTGGTTAATTTACTTTATGCCATGAATTATGTTTTGCCAACTGATGCCTTAGGTAAAATAGAAAGAAGGGGTCTTAGGAGAGAATGGAGTTATTTATGTGATGCTTTTATTAAGGCATTTTCTGGTAAGATTAGTAATTTCAATGCTCTCACTTCCCAGATTTTACAAATGCTTTACATGTACCTGACTAATGAATATTTCAATTTTGGTGGTTTGATGATCCAAG
Source organism: Daucus carota subsp. sativus (assembly GCF_001625215.2). NCBI lineage: Eukaryota > Viridiplantae > Streptophyta > Magnoliopsida > Apiales > Apiaceae > Daucus > Daucus carota. Next base: position 27,976,945 of record NC_030383.2, read on the forward strand.
AAATTGGGGAGAAACTAGGTGATAAAACTGGTAGACCTAGGAATATTTATTATGTCAGATTTCTTATGATGCTAGCTAATCATCTCAACAAAAAGCTAGTTATTACTAACAAGGAAGCCAAGCTTCCCAGTTTTGTGCAGGAAAAGAGAGTCTTTAAAGACCTCTTTAGGATGAATCTGTACCCCTCCTTGGAGGTGGTGTACCTGCCAATAATGGAGGCTGGAAAGCAAAAAGAGGTACATGGATTTCCTACTACTCTTTCTCAACCCTCACCTTCTTTGCTTTCTGCCATCAGGGCTGTTGAAGAGGCCCATCAACAGTCCACACAAGTGGCAAAACCTTCTAAAAACAAGTCTTCTAAACCAACCTCAGATGCCTCCCAAAAGACATCTTTTGTAAAATCCAAGAAACACAAACCTGAGGGGAGTGTGATTGGAGGTTGTGAGGGGGAGGGAAAGGGTGAACATAAAAGAAGCCCTAAGAATAAGGATGGAAAGGTGTGTGCTGACCAGCCTGGCCACTCTGCAGTCTCCCAAAAGACTGTAGATGTTAATATGGAATTAAACTCATCCCTAGCAGCATCCTCCCAAAAGGATGTTGCTATTGAAAATAGTCCTCAACCAGGGACACAGTTAAAAAGGGGGAGGGACACCACTTCTTCACCAATAAAAGCTTACGGGAGAAAGAAGCTAAGAAGTGAAAAACTGAAGCACTCTACACACACACAGGCATCCATTCTGGATTTTATGCCTTTAACTTCTCAAAGTCAGATTGATGTGACTCCAATAAATGTGGAGTCACAGCCCCCTTCTTCATCTCAACCAATCACCCATATTTATGATCTTACCATCTCTACTACTCAAACACAATCCCCAACCTCTTCTGTGGATGTGGAATTAATTCACACCACACTTGTAAATTCTCCATCTTTGGATTTCATGGAGAAGCCCCCATCTGAGATTGATCATCATCATTTTGATGATTTGTTGGATCTTTCTCTTCCATTTCCTTCTTCTGTGACAGTGTGTTCTGTGGATTTTCCTTTAAAATCAATCACCACAGACTCAACTGTCACAGCCTCTAAACCTATTTCTTCATTTTCTTCAACTGATCTCCCTCATCAGTTGACAAGTGTTTGTCCTTCAACTGATCTGCTTAACAGCTCTCATCAGTTGAATGCCTCCTCTACTCATGTTTCAACTGATGTCTCTCATCAGTTGACAACTGCTGCTACTTCAATTAATTTACCTCTTTCTACAGCAGTTGATCACATGGTAGCACAAACACTTCTAGGATTGAGTGGAGTGAGCTATGGAGTGGAGAGGCAGCCTAGTGAGCTGGCAAAAGGAGAGGGTGTGGAGAGTCTGGCATTTTCTTCTAGCCAGGAAAAAGGAGAGGATAAGAGTGACCCTTTAGTAAGGGTAAGTGAGGGAGAGGTAAGTGGTGTGGTGAGCCAAGGGGAGCCCTTGATGCAAGAAAAGAGAGAAATTGAGAGAAATGCAGGTGTCAATGAAGGGTTTAGTGAACAAGAGTTTCAAGCTGAATACAGATCCATATTGGATAGTGTTTCACAAGACCCTGAGACTTTTCCTCATGGGATGTCCTCCATTCAAGATTTTGCCAGACTGGACAATCAAGCAGCTGAGAGGCACCTCAATCTGATTCACACTACATCTTCTATGCTTAGAGCAAAGGAGGCATTTACAGCTCTGCCTGCCAATGCTGGAGATGATTTTCATTATGATGATAGTGATGAAGACCTCAATGATGCTCTTGAGGAATCCCTTGTTGAACAACCTTCAACTTCTCTTCCTTCATGGCTCTCCATGCAGTCTGCCAATGCCACTGTTGTTAGCATGGAGCTGGAAAGGCAAGCCTCAACCATTCTTCAATCACAATCTGGAAGCTCATCCTCCTCTCCAGCCATCTCTACCACCATTGCCAGTCAAGCTCTGGACAATCTCAAGCTCCACAAGTATCAATCTCTCCACTTTCAGCATGAGATAGAGCATCTCAATTCTCTCATTGCCTCTGTTAAGACTGATCTGACCAAACAAATTGATGAAAAGCTTCCAGCTCAGGTCAAATCAGCTCTTTCTGAATCTGAACAAAAACAACTCCAATTGGAAAAGCAAGTGGAAGCTCTGGAAGGAAATGTCTATATCTTAAACTCTAGAATGGATGAGATGTTGCAGCATCAAAGAATTCAGACTGGACTTCTTCAACATCTTCTTCTTGCCTCTGGTGTTTCACTTCCCAGTCCATCCCCTACACTTGCTGCTAACAAAAAGGGGGAGAAAGAATTACCAACTCCTGCAGAATTGATCAGTCAAATTCCTCCTCCTTTCCACACTGAAAGGGAAAAGCAGAAGATTGCAAGGATGAAAGAATTGGACTCTATTGCAAAGAGAGTGGCTCAACTGGGCAAGAAATCTTCCACATCTTCTACAGCCACCACAGCTCAAATCTCTTTTCCAACCACAACCACAATTCTCAGGGTGATTACACCTGAGATTGTTATCCCTTCCAAGACAGAAAAGGGTGAGCCATCATTTTTGAATGAGTTCAAGCCCATTCTGTTTCCAAACAATTGTGGCTACTCCAAGCCTGGAAAAGACTCAAGCTCAATCTACTTTCCACCAGCCAGGCCTGACAAAAATGAATACAAGCTTTTGGGCCAAGAGATCAAAAGTTACAAAGACTGTGCAGATGTGGCCTTAAAAGCTCATTTTGCCATCATCTACAGAGAAGGCCAGAAGCTGTTTATTGGAACTGGCCATCCTCACTACTCATTTGCAAAAGCTGAAGAGGTGGCCAGAGAATGTGAAAAAGAGGAGTTTGAATCCCAACTCTCTTTGAATCAAATAGAGGTTGATGAAAGGTATGCTATTGAGCTGGAAGAGGAGTTGGCAGCTGAGCTTCTAAATGAGAAAAGATTGCCTCTTGAATCTTCTCCAAAGAAAAAGAGAGTCAAATCTAAAACTAAGATGCCTGAGGCAGCCAAGAGAAGAGAAGAAGTGCCAGAAAAGCCTATCTCAAAGCCTTCTTCTCCAATCAAGGATACCACAGTAGTACATCCAGATGTCAACTTCCATGATGAGCCAATAATGCCAAAGGAGGAGCCAATTGACTTGGAAGATATCCCAATTCCAGCTTTTCTTGTTCAAGAATCTTCTAAGCCAAAGAAGAAAGTCAAGTCTGTGGCTAAGAGGATGGCTAACCCTCCTAAACCTCCAAAAGAACCTGAAAATCCTGATGACTATCTCATCATTGCTAACATTGAAGAAATTTCTGAGTTGGATCTGGAGCTGGATGATCTTCAAGAAGTAAGAGGAATAGAAGCAACTTCAAAGTTACCTGAAAGATTGGTATTCTCTTACAAAAACAAGGGTGATGTCATCTGGCCTCTTCACAGAGTTCTGAATTCTGAGGGATTCAGTTCTCTAACAAAAATATATGGATCTATGAAGAGGACTGGAGGATTTACACCACCTGCAAAGCAAATGGTACTAAAGAGAATCCTTGAGATCAGGAAGGAATGGAACTCAGATGCTAGTCTACAAAGAAGGCTAAAAATTCCCTACACTGGAAAGAAAATTCATCATGAACCTACTCCAGTCATGGAATTTAGGGATAATCAAGGTGTTAGGAGATTTTTCAGACCTAAAGATCAACTCAAGGTTGTTAGCTTGAATACTCTGAAGACTCTCCAATCCAAGCTCAACAGACAAGATAGTGATGAAGAATGGTTCTACAGGATCTTTCAGAAGCAGATTAATATTCTTGAAGAAAAACTTAAGTCCAGAAGAAGAAGATCTTCTAGGAACAAGTAACTGCTCAGTCTAGAGGAGCATAATCATCTGTAATATTTTCTAACTCTAGTATTTAAATTCTGCATTTTATTTTATTAATGTTTTGTTATCATCAAGTGTAGAATTTATGTCTGCATCTTCTCCAGTCATAAATTGGGGAAGATTGTTAGGAATCAATAATTTTTGATGATAACATAAACATTTTTGTAACATGTCTTACTTAGAATCTTTATCAAATTTCAGTTGTAATTGTTATATTTCTTGTCTTTGGGAATTATCAACGGATGGGTAGAATAGGATGGCTAATTGTAAATATCCAATGCCATGTAATTTTATCTAAGTGAAGGATGTTCAACTGATGAGATGTAACTATTCAACTGATGAAGACTGGATGATGTTTCAACTGATGAAAATCAAGCATTCAACTGATGACAAAGTGTTCAACTGATGATGCTGAGGAATTCAACTGATGAGACTGGAACAGCATTCAACTGATGGAGTCTGTAATTCATTCAACTGATAAGCCGGGCATTCAACTGATAAAGTCAAGAGCAGTTGAAAGCAACCAGAACTTTCAACTGATGAAGCAAAGAGCAGTTGAAAGTGACTAGAGCTTAAGTCTGACAAATCACATGGATCGAATTACACTAAAATAGACATGGAAGCCTAATTAGGAAAATAAAGAAGAAGCAGAATCATACTTATCTCATGCAGTGCAATCTGGATCAAATCAAGATGATGGTAAAAGATGAAGACATCTCAGAAAGCATGCATAAGACAAAGTTGTGCAGCATTGTTTTTAGATTAGAGTACATTTTGTAATCTAGCTAAAAGCTTTGTAAAACTTGGAGTATATAACCAAGTTAGTAGCATCAGTTGAACTTGTTCAAATTACTTGAGAGAAAAATCTGAGAGTTAGAACTTGTTTGAGTGATGAACCAGCAGCTGTGCGAATTGTAAACAATCCACAGATTCTTCTATATAAAATCTCACGGGTGGATCATTCAATCCACCCGTATTTTTAATACTTGGTGTTTTTCTGTTTCCTGTGTTCTTAGTGTATTATTCTTGAATCTTTTAAATTTGTAAAAGATTGTATTCAACCCCCCCCCCTTCTACAATCTTTCTTATAGTTGGTGTAAAATAACAAGTTTTGATGATCACACTTCAGCAAGCTGCTTTATTATAATAGCCTACTCTTTTGATATTGTTTGCTTTAGCCTGCCGTTTTGTATCTGCTAATTCAGTTTTGCAGGAATTGAAAACAGCGAGCTGTTATGTGATAACAGCAAGCTGAACAGAGTCTGGACAGAAGCAGCGTTCTACTCGGATTTTGAACTCAAGATTTATACATGGGTTAGGACTTATATATTGTACATTCTCTATTTAGTATATGATTTTAGTGAACGTTTTAAGCTCATTTAAAATCAATAAAACGTTTTCTAAATATGGGAAGAAGTTGAGAAGAATTCAAAATCTTTTCTCTTAACAACTTCTATCATATCCCTAAATTATAGGAGCTGATTTGTAATCATTTTTCAAACTCTAAACTCCTATAGTTTTGCATCTGATTTATCTCCAACGTTCAGAACAACGTTCACAAGATCGTTGATGGAGAAATTCAGATCTCTAGCCGTTATATTATTTCAATATATATATGGCTATTGTGTTTTTCAGAAAAGCAATCAACTCACTTTGAAAAACATCAATCTTTCTCTAAACTTCGAGCTTGAATTGTTCACTGCTATTATATATTATTTAGAGAATATTTTTGAGTTGTAATCATTCTTCTTGTAATTGATTATTGTGATTAGTCACCAAAGCTAGCGGGGTTCTTGGTATAGAACAAAGGGGGAGTTAGATAGAATTAGTCTTCACAAGGTCTGAGGTGCTAAGGTTCGAGGAACAAGGTGAATTCAAGGAGGGAAGCTCAAGGAATTCAGAGGTTCAAGAACAGTTGCACAGGGGACTAAAGTGTCGAGCTGTTTTCTATCTGCTCAAGATTTCAGCAAGCTGCTTTAGGTGACTGGGGGTGACTGGGTAAAGGGAAGATATATTATTATTCTGTAATTGTTTGATTTTCAGTAATAATATATTCTCTTACCGAGTTGGTAAGGGACCAGGACGTAGACCATTAGATATAGGGGTCGAACCTGGCTAAAATCGCTTGTGTCTGATTTACTTTTCTGCTCTTTACTGTTTTGATATCTGCTCTCACAGCCTGCTATAATTGCAAAACAGTAAGCTGAAATATCCGGTAAAAGTTTAAAACTGACATTGGTAGCTAATTACACCTATTTAACCCCCCCCCCCTCTAGGTGTTATTTCAAAATCATGTGTTTAAATATAATATGATAAACAATATTTTATGTGATTTTTGTAAAGAATCTCAAAATCTATTTCGAAATAGAATACTGACAAATTATTTAAACATTATTTTGTAGAACTTCTAATAAGACAAATTATTTAAACATTATTTTGTAGAACTTCTAATAAGAAAAGCACATAAGTGAATATATTAAAAAATCTTAATTTTGAGTGTGTATTATACTAAATTCGCAGAGTAGTTCTACAACTAAATATTTATAACAAAATTTTAAAGAATCTTTATTAGAAAATAAATCTTTTATACAATATTATAAGGAATCTTTAATTAAATAAAGTATTTATTTCATAAATGCGATATTGTTGTATTTTTTTTAATGAAAACATGTTATAATCTTATCTAAAATTAAATTCTAATATTAAAGAATATATTGTAACGGTATTTTTAAAGTTTACATGAATTTTGTTTTAATTTATTATTTTTTGTGAAAGAATCTTATATGAGTAAGAAAATTTTAAGGAATCTAAATATTTTGTAAATCTCATTTTTCACTTTATAATATAGTAAATTCTTCACGTTAATATTGAGATTACATATTTACACAATTTTTAACAGAATCTCTGATTACTAAATATTTCATCATGATGAATATTTTAAATTTTGAATTTTGTAATTCAAATTTAATATAAAGTAAATGCTCTCATTGAATGATTAAGATTGGGAGAATATAAAAAAGGGAATCAATTGATAGCCTATCTTAGTAATTATGTTAATGAAATCATGTGTTGATATGGTCAATAAAAGGTAATTGCTAAAAAGATTTTTTATTTTCGATGTAGGAATATGCCCTTCTACTTAATTGTTAATATATATTTACTAAATCTCCTAATTATAGTAGCCATTAGATTTAAATGGCTGATCGATGGCAGATATAGTACTTCGTTGGTTCTCTCGATAAAAGAGTTCTCCCAGGTTCTTACTCATATATATATATATATATATATATATATATATATATATATATATATATATATATATATACATACATGTAGTTAATTTATCGTCTTGACTATGGCTCTAACTGTCTAATATTGTCGTGTTCTAACCATAACATGTATGCCTTTTTTATATTAATTTTAAGAATTTTACTCTTTTGAACATTTTATTTGGCTTGAATTTTCTATATTTCTCCATTCATGCTACAAAAGGTTCAACTTTCGAATCCCATCAACAATATATCACAATAAATTATTAATTTAAACACATATAAGAAACATATCACAATATACACACGTGCATCACACGGGTTATAAGCCACTATATTATTAAAGCTAAACATGAAAAAATTTAGTCGTCAGTTTATAATCGGTACGGTGAGTTATAACCGTTAGGTCACTTGATTAAATTGATCGCAACTGTTAGATTTAATTTTCTATATTTCTACATCTATGCCACTAAAGATTAAGTGCTCGAATCTTGTCTACAACATATCGAAATAAAATATTAATTTCAAAATATATCAGAAAATTATTAGAAATTTAGACACACACGTGTATCGCATGAGTTATAAGCTAGTGTATTGTAGTTGACAATATAATATATTTAACTATAGTCAATTATATTCCGCTATAAAGTAGAGTGTTAGGAATATGCGATGCTTGATGATACAAAGTATTTTATTCTTACTTAGAATAAAATTGCATGTAGTTGATCAATTGATGGCATGCTAAGGCAGTATCAATTGATCATATTGACCCATCAACGGATGATGAGGTACTGTAACAAAACTGGAGTCTCTTAGCAGTTGATGTAAAATAATGTGTACTTTTAGATTAGCAGTTGATCTATCAATGGATGTTTAGATAGGGTGACATAATTGTAAATATGAGAAGTCATGTAATCTATCCAAGTGAAGTGAAGATCGATCGATAATCGTGAAGTATCAATGGCTATTTGGAAGAAAGATTATCAACCGCTACATCAACTCCATTATCCCATAATTCAAAGAAGACTATCAACTGCTATTTCAAAATATTATCAATCGATAATATTAGCAATTGACTATCAGCAATTGACAGCTACAAGTCAGGTAAAAGACAAAGAGCACATGGGTTGATGTGACAGATGTTGCACCAGCTTTGGAAGCTAAACCAAAAGGAGTTTAGTCAAATATTGAGAACCTCGAAGCATACCATTTCTGGCAAAGCAACAAGAATTTCAAGCTGCCAAATGCAGTATCATGTCCAAGAAATTCTATATTTGTACTAGCTAGAAAGTGAGTAGGAAAATACTTTTACAGACTAGTTTTGTTTGTAGTAGTATATCTTCACTTTGTAATTTACATTTCAAAGTATCAAACACCAAGAACTAAAGAGCAAAGCACTAGAGAAAGTTAGCAAGAAATTGTAAGCTTTTGCTCTTCATTCTTTTGTAAGAAGCCAAGTACTTTTTACTTGGAAGGTTCTTGATATAAAAATCTCTCACGTGGATCAAACAATCCACCTGAAATTTTTAAGATCCTTGTTCTTTAAATTTTTGTTTTAGCTTTTATATTCTCTTGTAGTTTGAATATAATCTGTTGTGCAAAAGTTGTTAAAATTTTTGTAGATTGTATTCAACCCCCCCTTCTACAATCTGACTTATTGTTTGTATTGTCTAAATAACAATTGGTATCAGAGCTGGGCTTCTAACATATAAGAAGTTTTCAGATCCTAAAGACAATCAACAATGGGAAGAAGAGATGAAGGAGTCAAGATTCCAATGCTGGTCAAAGAACACTACTTTCTTTGGAAAGTAAAAATGAGGATGCATCTTCTCTCCTTAGATCATAGCTACATCAACTGTATCGAGAAAGGACGACATGTTCCAGTCAAAATCAATACTGCCCTGAGACTTGATGGAAGTGAAGCAGAAGATGTTGAAGTGCCTAAAAATCCTTCTGAGTTTACTGAAGAAGATGAGAATGAAGTGCACAAGGATAACAAGGCTATGAACATTCTTTTTAATGGTATTGATGATGATATGTTTGATAGTGTTATCAACTGCCCTACTGCAAAAGAAGTATGGGACACTATTCAAACTTTATGTGAAGGCACTGATCAAGTTAGGGAAAACAAGATGTAGTTGTTTGTCCAACAATATGAGAGCTTTCATTCTAAGTCTGGGGAATCTCTAAATGATTTATTTAACAGATTTCAGAAACTATTAAATGGATTAAAGTTGTATGGTAGAATCTATATGGTCAAGGACTCAAATCTCAAATTCTTGAGAGCCTTGCCTAGAGATTGGAAACCTATGACTGTTGCTTTGAGACAAGCTCAGAATTTTAATGAATACTCTCTTGACAAACTCTATGGTATTCTTAAGACTTATGAGCTTGAAATACAGCAGGATGAAGAACTGGAAAAGAACCCCAAGAGGGAGAAAACTGTGGCTCTTGTAGCAGAAAAGGAAGAGGAAGAGGAGAAGGCATTAAAATCTGTGATTGCTGGAAAGGCCTCAAGCAGCTCTGCTTGCGAAGGAAAGAAGGATGATGGAAAGAAGAAAGCAAAAATCATTGAAGAAGATGAAGAATCTTCAGCTCAAGATGAGCTAGATGACCTTGATGAACATCTAGCATTTCTTGCCAGAAAATTCTCCAAGCTCAAGTTCAAACGAAACGTTGTCAGCTCCAGACCATTCAACAGAGGAAATCAATCCAAACCATCTGGTATGATTGATAGATCAAAATTCAAGTGTTTCAATTGTGGTCTACCTGGACACTTCTCTAATGAGTGCAGAAGACCTTCTTCTGAAAAGAAAGGATCTTCCTCAGAAAATGTGGATTACAGAAGAAAGTATTTTGATCTACTCAAGCAAAGCAAGGAGAAGGCACTCATAACTGAGGATGGTGACTGGGCTGCTGATGAAGGAGATTCTGACAATGAGGAACATGTCAACCTTGCCTTGATGGCAATTGGAGATGAAGCTGATTCTTCCACCACCAGCAATGGACAGGTAAAAACCACCAACACATCTGATCTCTCTAAGTCTGAATGCAAACAAATCATTGATGACATGTCTAATGAAATCTATAATCTTAGAGTCTCTCTTAAATCTCTAACAAAAGAAAATATTAGAATTAAAGGGACTAATAATTTGCTTACTGAAAGAAATGAAAAGCTTGAAACTGAATTAATCCAAATGGATAAAATCAAAAAGTCTTCTGAGCTTGCCAAAGATGAGTTGCTGGTTGTTCTGAAAAGAGAAGAAATTCTCAAAAAGCAACTGGAAAGGGAACAAGAGATAATTGCTAAATGGAAAGATTCTAGGAATGTTCTTGAAAACTTGTGCTCTACACAAGAGATATTAATGGATAGTGATCATCCATTAATATATACTCAATCAACGGATGAAAGCTATCCATTGAAGAATCAAAAAGCATTTGATGACAACAAACTCAAGAAGTTGGATAAGAAGTATGGGCCCATCAATAAAATTTTTGTGAAGGAATCTGTTAGTTCCAAGAAAATTGAAAGGGAAGGAATTGGTCACAGTGAAGTTAAAATGGAAGCTGGAAAAGGAAAGAAGAAGAGCTCTAGGAATGACAAAGTTGGGATCAACAAAAAGAATGATTACACACCTGCCAAAAATGCTGTTAGAAAAACTTGCTCTAAATGTGGTAGTGTTAATCATCTTGCTGTTAACTGCAAAAATGCTCTATCTGATCTTTTCATGCCTAATCCTATGATGAATGCTCACATGTCTTATATGCCTATGTTTCCTCATGCTCCCATTCAATATGCTAATATGCCTTTCATGCCTAATCCATTCTTTGGTGCATTTAACATGTCTGCTGTGTCCACTACGCCATATATGGCTTTCAACAACATCAAAAAAATGATGCAATAACCCCAAAATATGTTGCCATAGCCCGAAAATGGGCTATTGCAACATAAAATTTAAGTTGCTTTTTTCGATGTTGCCCTAGGCTTCTATTGCAGCATTATGGTTACCTACTACAACACGAGCTTTTCTGTCACAATAAACCGCTATTGCAACATCTGACTACCTTATAGCAACAAATATTTTATGTTACATTAGACCTCCTTATTTCAAAAAAAAAGCGGGACCCATTTGTGGGTCCCACTTTTTAGGTCCACATGGATCCCACGTGTTAGTCCCATGTTTGGACACCTGTTTGCTAGTCCCATGTTTGCAACATTATTCTAAAAGGAATTGAAAATATACTCTTTATAAATTAAACATCCCAATAAACTATTCTTTCTTACAAATTTCATAACAAATCCAACCAAATCAAATTACCTAACAATTCAAAACCAACTAAACGTAACAACAATTAGCCTGTGCCCTCTAGCTTTTCTCTAAAATACACCCTTCTCCATACATAAATGAAGTGCATGATATGTGATTCCAAGGCTGTGACAATAGGAGTCATCTGTTCCTCTAGCAAGAAACTCAAGCCTGGTGAAATTCTTGAGCCATTTGCACATAATCTTCATTAACAGGATGGACCACAACATCAAACAAAATTTGTATATCTTGCTGGATGGAGAAACAAAAGCAATAGGTAAATACTTAATTAATATCACAATCAATATACTTAGAACAAATATTTTAAAAAGCCCAGGTACTTTGGTCTTGGCATATCAATTAAATGTAAGCAACACAGATATATAAATAACTTACCTGGATAGTTTTTTTATACGGCCCCAGTTCTTTAATTTCTGAGCTATATTATACATTTTCCAAGTACTTGTCTGGCTGCTGGAGTAACTTGTACCAGTTGTATCAGTCATTTCATCACTTTCAACTGAAAAAATGCTTATGCTTCGTAAGATTCAAAGCTTAACTTGTTACGATTCTGTTTTACCCGAGTCAGAGATTCCTGATTCTCAAATCAAGCCATCGTTGGTAAACAAGTTCCTGAACCATATCAAATCTGTTCATTTGCGGTTATTCTGTCACATAATTCAGTTAGTAACTAATGCTCATCAATTCATTCAATTATCAGAAAGATAATTACTTGTATATTTACATGTGTGTGGAGGGTTATGTAGTCTTATTACCCGACGACAGCCAGGAGAAAGAACTGGGTAACAAACGAGAGTGTAAGAAGAGGACATGGATACCAGCATAACTAAACTGCAAGGCCAACATGGCCACATGAAGCTGGACTTTCTCCGGCACATTGACGGATACTAGCATAACTAAACTGCAGCAAACTAGACTTGCAGCAAACTGATGTAGTAAAGAAAGCTAACACAATGCAAACTAGATATTCTTTAGTGTAGAATGCTCACATTCATTTCAAAATCATCCATCAGAATTATACCAACAACATGACAAGAAAATAGTATTAATTATTAATTGTTCTATATGTTTTATATGTTCAAAAAGAATGTATCTTTGAATTATAATTAATCTTAAAGAAAATAGCAGTAGAAGTTAGCCTTATACCTTTTAGTAGCAAAGATTTTAAGCTCTTGCCTATGAGAACCAAAAAAATTAATAAACAAAGTCTACTGGTTTGCGGAAAAGATACAGAATGTAACAATAACCAAATTAGAAATGTGAACTAAAACTAACAGGTAACAGAGCTACAACCATTTCATAGCATCACCTAATGGCATATACAACAATAAATATTTATAAAATTCTCTAGCACCAAATTCTTGTCTACTGTGACCATTTTTAGGATCAAAGAAGAAATTACTTGTGCGACCTATTTTCATTCTTGAACGAGAAAGTGCACAAAGTGCAGACTGAGCATCAAGACCAGGAGACTTGGTCTTGTTTCCACATGTTTTAAAAAACATCCAGTAACCAAAGAAGAAAGGCCAAATCGTATTAAAATCTCCAAGATTCTAACAAGAAACATAAAATCACAGCATCCTGGCATGTAAAAGTGTGAAAATAAAATTCTTTATAAAAGGGCAAGTGCTTGAATCAGGATAGCTACTACTTAATTTCCCGGCCGGAGTCAGGATAGCTACTACTTGAATCCATTATATAATATACAATATACTTTTAACAGTAATTATCAACAATGAGAAGTTCAACAGTAAACCATTTAAATCTAAAAAACACATAGCATTACAAAACTGAATATGGAAATTATAAATTAAATAGCTCAAATTCTATAACACAAGCTCGTTACCTCAGAACAGAGATCCAAGCCTTTTATGACTTTGATTTAACACAGGCTCCTGAAAATACACAGACAAGTACACATATAACACATCCACACATGTTCTTAAGTTAACAAATGAGAAAGGGGGGAGAGACCAAGAAGCACCCAAATTAACCCTGAAATAGAGACATAAAACTACTCTAAGTGAGACACCTACTAAGAAATAAAAAATCCCTAATTCAAACTCAAAAACCCTAATTTCGATTGAATCCTCAATCGAGTGTTGAAGCTCTCCATCAGATCGATCCGAAAATCTAGCTAACATCTACTGAAATCCTATCCTATTTAGATAGACAGAGAGAGATAACGGAGAGAGATATAGCGAAAGAGAGAGGAAGAGAGAATGAAATGGAGAAAGCTGTGTCAATCAAACTTGGAGTCAAGGTCTCCAAAAATATTGAGCGGCTAATATTACCGCTTCTACAAAAAATTTCAAACAATACTTTTTATTTTTATCAAAATATTTTATTAATGATATGATTATTAAAATTTTAAAGATATAATCAGTTACAGTAAAATTATTGTATTCATAATTAGTTAGTTTCAAATTTATTATTTGTATTGTAGTTAATCATCTTAAGAGATGATATAAAAATATTATTGTATTCCAAAATTTAGTCTTTTCCTGTTTAATATATACATTTTATTATTTAATAATTAAAATTATATTAAGTTTTGAAAGTTATTTTATATAAATTTTATTATCATATTACAAATAATTATTTTACTAATAATTCTACGCAACACATATATTTGGCTATTGCAACATCAAATGGACATGAATGGTTATCGTTGCGGTAGTTATAGGTTAGTGCCACTAAAGCAACATAATTTTGCAACACTCGTGTTCACACCATTGCGGTAGGCCATATATGGCGTAGTGGCCCAATCCTCATGATAACATGAATCATGCTTATGTAAATCAATTTTCTGTGAACTCTACCAATGTTGGTTCCTCTAACTCTGCCGTGATGCCTAAAGTTAAGAAGATTAATTCTGAGGATGAAGTTGTTTCCAAACCCTCTAAATCCAAGGAAATTAATTCTTTTAAACCAAAGGTTGTGTCTAACAAAACTGGACCCAAGACTGCTTGGGTACCAAAATCAACTTAAATTGTTTTGAATCTGTGCAGGGAGGAAGAAAGAATCTTTGGTATCTTGACAGTGGTTGCTCAAGACACATGACTAGAGATTCTACCCTGCTCAGCAAGTTTGAGGAAAGGGCTGGCCCAAGTATAAGCTTTGGAGATGACAACAAAGGATTTACTCTGAGATATGGCATAATTTCAAAAGGGAATGTCATCATTGACAATGTTGCATTAGTGAAAAGGCTTAAGCATAATCTGCTTAGCATCAGTCAATTATGTGACAGAGGTCATCAAGTTTGGTTCTCAACTGAAGCCTCTGTTATTTCTGATAAGAAAGATAACAAAGTGGTCTTAACTGGAAATAGGAAGGGAAATGTCTACATAGCTGATTTCAACTCTACCAGTGCAGATTCTATAACTTGCTTGTTTAGCAAAGCATCTTTGGATGACAACTGATTATGGCATAAGAAATTGTCACATTTGAATTTCAAAGACATGAATGATCTTGTGAGAAAAGATCTTGTTAGAGGACTGCCAAAGTTGGAATTTTCCAAGGATGGTCTCTGTGATGCCTGTCAAATTGGAAAGCAAAGAAAGTCCTCTTTCAAAAGCAAACTGGAATCCTCAATTGATAGACCTCTACAGCTTCTTCATATGGATTTGTTTGGACCTGTCAACATTATCTCCATTTAAAAGAAGAAATACTGTCTTGTGATTGTGGATGATTTTACAAGATTTACTTGGACTTATTTTCTTCATACCAAGGATGAAGCAAGTGAAATCATCATCAATCACATCAAGATAGTTGACAACATTGATCCAGGAAGAAAAGTCTCAAGGATCAGAAGTGATAATGGAACTGAGTTCAAAAACTCCATTATGAAGAGTTTCTGTGAAGATAAAGGTATCCACCATAAGTTCTCTGCTGCAAGAACTCCTCAACAAAATGGTGTAGTTGAAAGAAAGAACAGAACTCTTATTGAAGCTGCTAGAACAATGCTTGAAGAATCAAAGTTGCCAACTTACTTTTGGGCTGAAGCTGTTAATACAGCATGTTACACTCAGAATATCTCTCTGATAAATCAAGCACAAGGAATGACTCCCTATCAATTGTTTAAAGGGAAGAAGCCAACATTGAACTTTCTGCATGTCTTTGGATGCAAATGTTTTGTGTTAAGAAATCAAGGTGAGAATCTTGGTAAATTCGAAGCAAAGGCAGATGAAGGAATATTTGTTGGATATGCTGTTGGAAAAGCCTATAGAGTTTATAATCTAAGATTAAACATTGTTATGGAATCTGTCCATGTGATGTTTGATGACAAGAAAATTCAAGGCTTAGATGATGAAGGATTTCATGATGTTCTTCAATTTGAAAATGAAACTGAAGGAATAATAGAACTTGAAAGTGATGATGATGACTGTGTTGAAAACATGAATTCTGGTGTTATTTCCACATCAACAGGTAATGATTTACCCCATACTAGAATAGCAGTTGATGTATCTCAGTCTACATCAATGGCTAATGATTTATCCAATACTAGTCCATCAATGGCTAGTAGTTCAAGGTCCATAAACTTAGGGGGAGCTTCTCAAAATGGAACTGACTTTACAAATGAAGCCAGTTCATCCAGATCAAATCTTCCCCCACAAAGAAAATGGACAAGGGATCATCCCTTTGAGCTTATTATTGGAGATGTTGCTGCTGGTGTCAAAACAAGAAGAGCAACTATGGATGAATGTCTATACAGCAGTTTTCTATCATAGGAAGAACCTAAAAAGGTTGAAGAAGCCCTTCTTGATCCTGATTGGATTATAGCTATGCAAAAGGAGCTAAATCAGTTTGAAAGAAACAAAGTATGGAAGCTGGTACCTAAGCCAAAAGATAGAGCAATTGTTGGTATTCAGAAATAAGATGGATGAAAATGGTGTGGTGACAAGGAACAAAGCAAGACTGGTTGCTAAGGGCTATTGTCAAGAAGAAGGAATAGATTATGATGAAACATTTGCCCCTGTAGCCAGACTTGAAGCAACCAGAATCTTTCTTGCCTATGCTGCTCATGCCAATTTCAAAGTCTATCAGATGGATGTCAAGAGTGCCTTTCTGAATGGTGATCTTGAAGAAGAAATCTATGTAAGTCAGCCGCCTGGTTTTGAAGATCCAAATTTTCCAGAATTTGTATATTTTCTCTTGAAAGCTCTCTATGGACTGAAGCAAGCACCTAGAGCCTGGTATGACACTCTATCACAGTTTCTTCTTGAGAATCACTTCACAAGAGGTACTGTTGATAAAACTTTATTTTATAGGAATGTTAATGGTTCTAGTATACTTTTTCAGATTTATGTGGATGACATAATATTTGGGTCTACAGATGAGAAACTTTGCAAAAAGTTTGCCAAGCTAATGCAAAGTAAATATGAAATGAGCATGATGGGAGAATTGACTTACTTCCTTGGTTTGCAAGTCAAACAAGTGAGTGATAGGATATTTATAAGTCAAACTAAATATGTCTATGACCTATTGAAAAAGTTTGATCTTATAAATTGCTCCACTGCTAAAACCCCCATGGCCACTGCCACTAAACTTGAATTGAATACTAAGGAAAAGAAAGTGGACATTTCAAGTTATAGAGGCATGGTTGGCTCACTTTTATATTTAACAGCTAGTAGACCTTATATAATGTTTGCCACTTGTCTTTGTGCTAGATTCCAAGCTGATCCTAGGGAATCTCATTTGATAGCAATTAAAAGGATTTTCAGATATCTCAAGGGTACTCCAAATCTTGGCATTTGGTATCCTAGACACTCTGGTTTTGACTTAATTGGTTTTTCAGATGCTGATTATGCAGGGTGTAGAATTGACAGAAAAAGCACCACTGGCACTTGTCAATTTCTAGGAAATAAGCTGGTTTCTCAGTTTAGCAAAAAGCAGAACTCAGTTTCTACATCAACTCCGGAAGCTGAATATATTGCAACTGGAAGTTTTTGTGCACAGATTTTATGGATGAAAAATCAATTAGTTGATTATGGATTGAAAATCTCCAAAATTCCTATTTTCTGTGACAACACAAGTGCTATTGCCATAACTGAGAATCCGGTGCAGCACTCGAGAACAAAGCACATTGACATAAGGTATCACTTCATTAGGGAACATGTGGTGAATGGAACAATTGAGCTCCATTTTGTTCCCAGTGAAAAGCAGCTAGCAGATATTTTTACCAAACCACTTGATGAATCCACATTCTCAAGATTAGTAAGTGAACTGGGTATGTTAAATTTCTCTAGTTAATTTTTACTTTATGTTATGCAGCCTGTGATATGTGACAAATGGGATTTTATGTTATCTTATTCTGAATGACCACTATCGATCGCTATTTTAGCAATTGATAGTGTGTCACATATCACTGGATAAGTAAATGAAATTTTGACATATCAATGGCTCTTTTATTTAGCCATTCATATATTAAAATATCCAGTTCCCAATTAAATTATCGATCGATATATACATACATATGTGTATATATCGATTGGTGACGCTTGGCTACTTTTTGAACGGTTACCTCATTTACTTTTTACTGAGAGTATAAATAGTTTGCCTTTAAGTTTATTTCTCTTCTCACCTGCATTTGCAAACTCTTAACTCTCCTCTCTCTCAAACTCCTACAAGCCCTAATCTTTTCTTAAGCTTTCTCATCAATGGCGCTTGTTGTCAAGATTACAAGCAACACTGGGTTTATATATGAGCAGAACAATCACGTTGCATATGTAGACAAAGATGGGAAAAATACTGAAGCCTTTCATACCATGATGGACTTCATCAAGGAATGTAAGTTCTCTTATTCTATGCTTCATGCTCCGACTATCTTTTGTGAGATTGTTGAGCAAATGTGGACATCTGCCAGGTATGACCCAACTTCCAAAACTTTGTCTGTTATTATTAATGGTGTTAGCTATAATATTGATGGTGAAACGGTTAGGGTTGCTCTTAATCTTCCTAGGAATTCTACTGAAAGACTGCCTAATGATAATGAAATTGTTAGCATGCTTAGAAATATGCACTACAATGGTGATTTGTCTAACTTAGGACAGATTCTTAGGCGCCATATGCGCAAAGAGTGGAGTTTTCTATGTGATTCTTTTATTAAGGTCTTTTCTGGGAAAGTGTCTAACTATGATGCTTTCACCATGTCTATGCAAACTTTGTTCCACATGCTCTCGACTGATGATTACTTTAACGTTGGTAACTTAGTCTTGTATGAAATTGCTGCTAAATTGGGTCCTCATGAGGGAAGACCCAATAATATTTATTTTGCTAGATTCTTGATGATTATTGCTAACCATCTGGTCAAGAATTTAGTCATTGCACAACCAGATAACAAGCTGGATTGCTGGGTGCAAAGCAAAAGGGTCTGTGGTGATTTGATGAGAATACTTGCAAATGAGCAAGTACCCTTGTCACTTCCATCACTCATGAAGGTATCTTCTGTTCCTGTTACTTCTTCCAATCCTCAACCTTCTTCTACTCATAATGCAGCAATGGAAGTTGAACCCCCCCCAACTTCCTACCCAAGCTGTCAAATCCATGAAAATTTCTAAATCCAAATCTAAGAAATCCACCTCTGGTGTCTCCTAAAAGACATCAGTTGTAACAACAACCACACAACCTGAGGGGAGTGTGAAGGAGGTAAGTGGTGAGGGGCGGGGTGAACATCAAAGAAGCCCCCAGAACAAGGTGGGAGAGATGAGTGTTAACCTGCCAAGCCATCCCACATCTTCCCAAAAAGATGTGGTGATTAATATGGAATCAAACATATCTCTGGTGCCATCTTCTCAAAAAGATGTCACTATTGAAAAGAGCTCTCCTCCAAGAGCACAGAACAAAAGGGGAAGGGACACTGACCAAACACATCCCAAAACCTTTTCTAGGAGAACCAAGAAAAGGGCACTTAATGCACACACTACTGTACAGTCCAAAATCATAAATTTTGTGACAGTACAAACTTCTTCTCAAATTCAGTTTGATGTGACTTCAACAAATGTGGAGTCACAGCCCCCTCAAGTTGAAACACTCTCTCCAAACACAGATTTGCATATGGAGGAAGTTGATTTACTATACAACTTCCCCCACCCAATTTCTCCAACTCTGTTCTTGGAGAAGCCAATCTCTGAAATTGATGATCATCCTTCGCAGGATTTGTTGGGTCATCAATCTGTTCCTTCTCTGACAACTAGTGAAGTTGTGGAATTACCAAATCCCTCACTCTTCACAGACTCTCTAGTTGTCACTGTCAATGCATCAACTGCTAATCTTTTCACCTCATCGATCGGTATTTCTCACCAATCAGTAAGAGCAGTTCTGTCAACGGGTGTGCTTAACAGCAATCAGCCGTTGATGAATGACAATGTAGCATCAATGGCTATTCCTCAGCCATTGATAAACGAAGTTCCACTAGCAGATGCCACTCAATTAGATCATCTTGCTGTCACAAGAGCTGCTAGTGAAGAACTTATCATTGTTACTGCACTTTTAGGATTGAGAGAAAGTGAGCTAGAGGAGAGGCTGTCTTGCGGACAGGCAAAAGGAGAGGCTGTGAGTGAGGGGTTGGGAACTTCTTCCTCCCAGGCAAAAGGAGAGATTGTGTGTTCCCCCTTAGATGGTGAAGGTGAGGGTGTGGTGAGCCAGGTTGAGACCTTGATGCAAGAAAATAGAGAAAATGAGAGAAATGCAGGTACAGAAGAAATAAGGTTGGAACCTGCTGTGGACCTCTTGGATGCTTCTCAATTTGTTCATCCAGTGTCAGCCTATCAAGTTATGGCTGGCCAATCCAATGTCCAAGCAGAGGAGACTTTGGGGTTGCTTCACTCATCTGAAGCACTGGATAGAGCACAACTTGCACATGCTGCTGTTCCTAAGGGCATGCTCTCTACACAGGGTGATTCTAAATATGATGACTCCCTGGCTGATGAGGATGATGATGAAGAAGAGGAAGTGGCTGGGCCTTCTGAGATGCCAGATTGGGTGTTATGTCAAAGCTTCAATTTTGGAGATACCAAGATGGAAATCTTAAGGCAGTACAAGAGGGCCATGGAGTGGGCAGAAGATGAAGATCCCATCAAGAAAACTCTTTATATGTTTGTGAAGGATAACTTGAGACTTCATAAATCTCATCTTACCCAGCTCAGACAAGAAATTGGGGATCTTCACAATGCTGTGTCTGATGTCAAAGAAGATAACAAGAAAAATCTGGAAGCTAGAATGTCTTATGACACCATGGCCAACATCAGATCTAAACTGCATCAAGACTCTCCAATAGCTGCTTCCATTGATGCTCTAGACAAGAGGGTCTCAGATGTTGAGTGTCAACTTAATCAGGTTCTTATCAATCAACACACTCAACAGAAGTTGCTTCTCACTCTCCTCCAAGCTTAAAACATTCATATTCCTAGTGATGTGCTTGCTGATTCCAAAAAGGGGGAGAAGTCTACAAGAGCTGCTACCACCACTGCCACTATTTCTGCCTCAACCTCTATTCTGCCAACAGGTTTCTGCTACACCACCATCATCAACTCCATCTACACCTGTCATTGCCACCTCTACAGCTCTACCATCAACCATTCCTGTAAACCCTCCTACATCTCTTCCTCTACTCTCCAAAGATCGAGTGCCTACAACTAAGGGGGAGCAACTTGCTCTAGTTCCAAAATCTAAGGCTCCTCCAGCGTCAAAGAAGAAGATGCCACCTAAGAAAGCTAAGACTGTCATTGTCAAAAGTATAAGATTTCAAGGTGAGTCATCTGAGGTCAATGAGTTTAGACCCTGTCTGGTTGATCTTCCATCTCCAAGAAAGCCACATGGTAAGAACAAGCTAGCTGAAGATTTTCCAATGCCAAAATCAGACAAATCTAAGCTACTTAGTCTTTCCATTCATATGGGAAAATTTGGTAAGAAGTGGGATGAAACTGAAGAGGAAGAGAGAGAGAGAGAGAGAGAGAGAGAGAGAGAGAGAAGGCTAAGAAGGAAAGAGCTGACGAAGAAGCCAAAGATATTGCAGAAGGGAAGCCTGTCAAGCCAAAGCTAATTGTTGGCAAATTAGATCAAGACTCTATGTGGAGATCTGAATTTGCTTACATTAGAAGGAACAATGAAACTATTTGTGTGCCTCCTGGACACCACTTGTATGCTAAGGCCAAAGAAGAACAAGAAAGAACCCAAGGGCCTTCTGCAAATGAAGATGTTAATATTGAAAAATTTTCTACAAAACTGTTACAAGAACTGGGTGAAGAAGTTAGTGATTTGGCTGATGGTGAAACCAACATTGCTATTCAGCAAAAAATTCTGGATGAAGCCAAGAAAAATCTGGAGAAGAAATCTAGAAAGAAGTCTAGGGCTGGTGCGAAGAAAAGTGTGTCAAATCTGACTGTGATGCATGAAGAAGAAAGAATCAGATCTCCAAGACAGGATCCACCCCCTACTTCTACTGTTCAACCAGAACCAATCATAAATCCAGAAGAGTTAAAAGAAGAGCCAGTAGAATTTGACATCTCATCCATGAACTTTCCAAAAATCTTTGTGACTATAGAGGATGAGATGGCAGATTCTTTGAGGCCAAAGAAGAGCAAAACTGGAAGCAAGGCCAAACATGTGCTTAGTAACATCAAAAAGAAAGGAGGAAATCCTAAAAGACATGATCCAGTTGGACCTGTTCAGGTTAAGTCTCCCTCAAGAGAAGTGGTGATTCCTCATGTGCCAGAGATTGTCAAGGTCCCTAAATCTACTTATGCTTACGCATTTCATATCAGTGAACAGCCTCCAATTAATCTGTATCTGAATGAATTGCTAAGTGTAAAGGCCTTGACAAGGACTAAGAAACTTCCAGAGAGGTTGGAATTCCACTACTCATCTCAAGCAAGAATTGCATGGCCACTAGAAAGGATCTTAGATCAAGACTACAATGATTTGAAGACAGTGTACTTGAAGCTGGACAACAGAACCTCATATTCACAAGGAATCAGAAGTGAAATTCTTAAAAGAATTGAAGATATAAGGAAGAAATGGAATGAACCTTCTGATGTCCCCTTAAGATTGTCCCTTCGTGACATTGGTAGCTGCATTCACAATCATCCCTCAAGGCTGATGACTTTTAGAGATGATCAAGGCATTAAGAGATTTTTCAGATTAAAGGATCATGCTAGAAATGCTGATGTAGACATCTTGAGGGCAATGCAGAACAAGCTCAATTCTAAGATCACAGAAGAGGCCAAGTTCATTGAAGATCTAGAGAGGGAGATAAACAAGAAACTGTCCAGACAGAAGAAAAGGAAACAATGAATATCTGCTCAGACTAGAGGAGCAAAAATCCAATCCTTGTAAAACTCTTATCTTTCAGCAATTAAAATTCTTTTATTAATGCAAAGATATTTGTTTTCTTTATTGTGTTTTGTAATCATCAAGCACCTCAAATTTATATCTGAAATTCTTACAGATATAAATAGGGGGAGATTGTTAGGAATATGTGATGCTTGATGATACAAAGTATTTTATTCTTACTTAGAATAAAATTGCATGTAGCTGATCAATTGATGGCATGCTAAGGCAGTATCAATTGATCAGATTGACCCATCAACGGATGATGAGGTACTGTAACAAAGCTGGAGTATCTTAGCAGTTGATGTAAAATAATGTGTACTTTTAGATTAGCAGTTGATCTATCAATGGATGTTTAGATAGGGTGACATAATTGTAAATATGAGAAGTCATGTAATCTATCCAAGTGAAGTGAAGTGAAGATCAGTAATCTTGACGTATCAATGGCTATTTGGAAGAAAGATTATCAACCGCTACATCAACTCCATTATCCCATAATTCAAAGAAGACTATCAACTACTATTTCAAAATATTATCAATCGATAATATTAGCAATTGACTATCAGCAATTGACAGCTACAAGTCAGGTAAAAGTCAAAGAGCACATGGGTTGATGTGACAGATGCTGCACCAGCTTTGGAAGCTAAACCAAAAGGAGTTTAGTCAAATATTGAGAACCTCGAAGCCTACAATTTCTGGCAAAGAAACAAGAATTTCAAGCTTCCAAATGCAGTATCATGTCCAAAAAATTCTATATTTGTACTAGCTAGAAAGTGAGTAGGAAAATACTTTTACAGACTAGTTTTGTTTTTAGTAGTATACATTCACTTTGTAAATTACATTTCAAAGTATCAAACACCAAGAACTGAAGAGCAAAGCACTAGAGAAAGTTAGCAAGAAATTGTAAGCTTCTGCTCTTCATTCTTTTGTAAGCAGCCAAGTACTTTTTACTTGGAAGGTTCTTGATATAAAAATATCTCAGGTGGATCAAACAATCCACCTGAAATTTTTAAGATCCTTGTTCTTTAAATTTTTGTTTTAGCTTTTATATTCTCTTGTAGTTTGAATATAATCTGTTGTGCAAAAGTTGTTGAAATTTTTGTAGATTGTATTCAACCCCCCTTCTACAATCTGACTTATTGTTTGTATTGTCTAAATAACATAGAGTAACACGGCTTTACATGTATTTGTAAGATATTGTATTTGGAATGACCTACAAAATGTCAAATACAATATTTAAGTATATCAACTCAATTATAGAAGTTAACTTGATAAAGATCTCATAGAGATTGTACTACAAAAGGCAAGAACAAATAATATACACACATTATTTTAATCAAATCTAAGACGATCCATTTGTACTTTCGACATATTTGATCAATATTGCAAATGATCAGTATACCTTATACAATTATGTACAATCGACTAATCTACTACATTATTTTTAAATCTTATCTTGTATAGACACAAATTTATATTTTAATTCGATTAGTTTGCTTATTAATTTTAATAATCATATAATATATTTAAAATGAACAATAATCCAATTATTGGACAATAAAAGATGTATATTTTAAATGAAAACTAATTTAAAGATAAGATACGACTACTTATTTATATGATATGTGGAGAGAATGGCCATTTCCTTATATTTTTTTTATAAATCTTGACACATAAAATTGATTTTCGTTATTGTAACCTTATAGGCTAATTGAATATGTATATATCATTTCTGTATTTTCAATCATAACTATTATACAAATTTTCGTTTCCCTTCTATAGATGATTTTATTTGATTTTTCACTTATAGAAAAAAATTCAGTCAAACATATATTGTCCATGAATCCGATCAATCATTATTCATAGCTGAAGTTTTAATTACTAATATATATTATCATATCTATGTATACGTACATGATAAAATACTAATTTATATTCAATCGTAGTGCTCTATCTTGGCGAAATGCAGCTGAATGTAACGTTATTGGTCATATGCTGCATTCGAGAACGTATATTTTCAAAATTAACCATCATTTAAATTTAAAATAATATTTTAGCACACAACATGTCTAATTCATATACCATTTCCTCACCTATGTCTTTTAAAGATAACGTTATCTTGGACTTAGACAAATTATTCTTAAATAATATATTTTCAGAATTTACATTTTTAATCCAGTCATTTTTACGATACCGAAATTTTCTCTAAATATAAAAAAGAGACTACAAATCATATATTATAAATTTATATTATTATATGATATATTATATATTAATATATATAAAAAATAAAATCATTATTGAAAATTGATGGTATTTAAGTTTGTTTCAATAGAGTATCAAATATTCTTTTGTTCACATGACATATAAATATTATATGTATTATATTAAAATACAAATGCCATTTGATATAGTGGTAAAAGGAAGTAAATGTTAGTGGATGCATGAAGTTCAATTTTATCAAAGGACAAGGGTTAATTAGTCTTTTTAAATGAATAAATGTCTCATGATTTAAATTTTTTAGTTTAATTTCATGAGTGTGTGTGTGTGTGTGTGTGAGAGAGAGAGAGAGAATTAAATTTCTAAATATTTCAGGAGTATTTTAAATATGAATAAATTAGACATACTTGTATTTTGAAATTTTAATCGATCTCATAACGTATGAATAATTTGAAAATAGATAATTTTGATGCCAATATAATTAGCTCAAAAACGATCATGATGTTGAAACGTTTTTAATGTTTACACAACTTGAATTTATGAGTTAAAATAATTTTAAATATTAATTTATTTAAGTGCTATCAATTTTTCAATTTATTTGAGAGTTTGTGTCTCAATCATCTTTTCAAATAATTGAAATAACTCATGAAGTAATAAAAAATTGATGGTAATTGAGTTTCTCAAAATAAAATATCAAATATTCTTTTGTTCACATGAGACATACATATTATATGCATGATATTAAAACACAAATGCAAGCTAGTGTAGTGCTATGAAAGAAGTTGATGTTAGTGGATGCACACAAGTTCGATTCTCCAAAACTACAAACTTTTTAACAAATATTAGACAAAAGGATAAATCTGACTTTTTATGCCCCATTGTTCACATGAGACATACATATTATATGTATGATGTTAAAACACAAATACAAGCTAGTGGTATGTAAGAAGTAGATGTTAATGGATGTTCGATTCTCTAAAATGACAAACGTTTTAACAAATATTAAACAAAAGGATAAATCAGTATTTTCACGCGAATAAAAAGTGTCATGAATTTACTTGCTCACATGCCCCATGTTGGGCTATTATTAATATAATAGATACTAATTAAATAAAAATATTTAAATAAATCAATTAAAACATATGATTTTACATCCTACCCTCATTAAAAGAATTTGGTCCCTAAATTCATGATAATAAATCAATAATATATATGTAAAAGTAAGCATAGCTTAGTTACGACTTCTTGTGAGCGGAAATACACATCCCTTGCTTATCTTCTGATTTGATTCTTTTTTTGGTGGTGGATTGTGTGGGCACTCCAAAATTCGGTGTCCTACTTCTCTGTAATGAAAACAGGCACCTGTATTTCATCGGCAGTTCTTGTCAGGATGAATCCTACGGCACCTCGAACACTTCACGTGATCCTCCTAGCCTCCCAATCGATCGTACACATGTGGTTTCTTGAAAGGTGCTCTTTGAGATGATTGTCCGCCACTTGCAGCGAACATCTGTTAGGGTTATACTGAAATATTCGTTTGAAGTATATAACAATTATTTGAGAATCTTGAATGCATGTTCTTACATTGTCTGTATATTATATATTGTAGACAATCTAGTATCAAATGAGATAGCAGAAGATTAGATTGTCGAGTTCCTTATATAATATAATAAAGGTTCACAGTCTAAATGGTGTTAGACAAACCATTGGAACGACTGAAGTATTATTTGGAAATAGTTTATCTTGACTATTGAATAATACTTATATACTTTGTGTATATTGAACGGGATCAAAATAGTAGAATAATTGTTTCTTTAATTCTGACAATAAAGAACTAAGATTCTATGATGTTACTAATGCTTAAGTTCTTAATCCGGATATAGTGATTGACACTTGTATTTAATGCACATGCCTTGACTCATAAGTTAAGTAATTTATTTTAAATTACGAATTTATGTATTGGGCAATGACATTATATACAGAGTGGGATATTGACTATAGAAGGAAACCGTGTCCGAAAAATATATTCGGGTGATGATGACCTCTTGAAAGCTCATAAAGATAATTATGCTTTAGTCCTGCAGGCAGATTTGTTCTTGCATAATTATAAGGTTGAGTGGATGATCAAGGATAAAAGATATTGATTAAATTAATTGTCAGAAATTAATTTAATTAATGGACATGCGATATCTTAAACATGGGGAATTTATAAGCAATTAATATGGGAGCCGAATTAAATAATTAATTTACGGAATTAGGAAAGGTAGTGCAAATATTAATTCTTTAGTGGAATGAATTAATATTTAATGACATTGGGCCTGGCCCGGAATGTCATTGGAAGGCCTGACCTAATGGTCCATGATCCCTACTGTAGCCTATATATATTCTCGTTCTCCTAAAGCTGAAAGACACACCAAAACGAATTCATCCTAGAGTTTGGGAGAGGCAGACGTTTTTCTCAAGGAGACAGCTAGGGTTTTGGGTTTTCGAAGCTTTAAGGAGAGGCAAACCTTGGGAGATCGAAGGCCACACTTCGTCCAAGGAGGATCAGGGAATACAGTAGAAGACGTGGATTTGAATCGCTTGCGCCGTAGCGATTAAGGTTAATATTTTGTTCGAACTTTTAATTAGTATCATAAAACGCAGGGCCAAGGTCCATTGTTCCTACAATGGCATCAGAGCCAGGTTGCGGTTCTGCGTTTTATGATATGTAGTCCATGTCATGATTATATATATGCATGTACGTAGTGGTTCTGTGATGCAGGTTGTTATCCACTATTATGGCCATGTTTTAATTATGTGTTTTGGATCCCACGTGGTTTATCGTGGTTATTCTGTTATGTTTGGATTCCACGTGGTTTATCGTGGCTGTTGTAAATCACGAGGGTTGATCGTGATAGTTTTGATCTTGTAATTCAATTTGTAATTGTTTTAGATTATGATCTGATGTAATAGAATAGGCTGGTTCGTCTGTACAATTTGTATGTAATTGTTTGATCAACGGGGCTGCATGAAACAAGGATCTTCCGCTGCTGCGATTAGGGTTTCGGGGGTGCTGCACTGTTTTGGCCGTAACTTTTGCATACGATGTCTGATTTGGGAGAACGAGCACTTTTCGGAGACGGCAGAACGAGACAGAGCTAGCTATTACCCAGGGAAACTCGGTTGAGTTGTTTTCGAGGCTGTTTTCGGATCTTTTCGAAGCATTCTGAGGCCGTTTAGGCCTCCAAACGGGCTCTCGAAGTTTTCTGGAATCTTCATAAGGATGAATTCGAAGCTATTTTTTCCGGGGCCATAATAGTGGACGTGTTTTATTATGATTTACATAATACTTGATTATTGTTGTTATGTGTTTCTTGTCTTTGTTGTTATGCCATGTGATACTAACCCTTCGCATGCTAGATGACATGGACATAGGGATGTTTTTCATTAATGCTCTAATCATGATAGTATGCTGCCATGTTATGTGTTTATGTTGCTATGATCATGATAGTATGCATGTGGACTTCGAAGAACTAACATAGGGCGATGCATCTAGATTAAAATCTTCAAAGTAAATTCTAAGTGGGAGAGGGAGTTAATATGATATTAAATCCCATGGTCTCCATCATTGTTTGTATGTAATTTAACATAAAAACAAATATAAATTATGTATACGTCACCCATCGTGGCATGTAATTTATGGTGTCTAGAATGTTATAGATATTACTGGAACAAACTTCTTAAATTAATACTAATAGATACGAATTTTCATTATCTCTGATTTGGGGCGATTTCTAAGGCATATGGGTATTAAGTGAGACCGATGTGACTCCTCCACTGCCTAGAAATCAAACCAGACACGAATATTGAATTGAAGTATTCTATTCAAGGAATATTGGAAGGTATACATGCCGCCCATCGTGGCGTACCAAGTTCCATAGGTTTCGGATAATTTAAGATTTGATGATGGTATACACTTAGCTATGAAAAATAATATAGACCACCCCAACGTGGCTTATTGTTTAGTAATAGGACCGAAGTAACGTTTAAACAAATTTAGGTGGTATACATGCCACCCATCGTGACGTACCAGAAACTTATGGTGTTTAAACGTTAGTGCATTTAATTTTAATAATTGTTAGAGGAACCAATAGGTCTTAATTTTTAATGCACCCTTCTTTATGTGTAATGTGATTTTTTCATGCATGATTCTCAGGATAAAATGGGCTTTAATCCACTGTTCACCATACTTAAGGATAACAAACTTACCGGACCTAACTATATTGAATGGAAACGTAATTTGGACATTGTGTTGACTGCTGAGAAGTACAAGTTTTGCACTTATGAACCCAAGCCTGAGCAGCCCGCTGCTAATGCTCCTGATGAGGAGAAAGAGTATTATAAGTGGTGGATAAAGGCTGATGAGATGTCGCGATGTTACATTCTGGCAGTAATGTCGGGTGTTTTGCATCATCAGCATCAGGCTATGGCCACTGCTTCAGATATGCTCTTTAATCTCAAGGAACTTTTTGGAGATCAGAATAGGGCTGCTAGGCAAGTAGCCATGAAGGCTTTAATGAACACTCAGATGGCTGAAGGTACACCTGTAAGGGATCATGTTCTCAAGATGATGTCACATTTGAATGAGATAGAGATCTTTGGTGCAGAGCTTGACGGGTAAACCCAGATTGACATTATACTTATGAGCTTGCCCAAGAGTTTTGAGCAGTTCCGCTTGAATTACAACATGAACAAGAGGCAGTATAGTCTTGCGGAACTGCTGACAGAACTTCAGGCAGCTGAAGGATTATTTCGCCAGAGTGTTCAAGTGAATGTGGCTGAGAAAGGTTCTTCCTCTAAGCCGAAAGGCAATAAGAAGAAGAAAAAGGCTCAGACACAGAAAGCTGTTGTAATACCCCGAATCCATTTTATTTGAATAATACATAATGTGTATTTTAATGTGTAGTACAACTTTTATATTGAATAGAAAACTCCCAACCGACATTGATAAAATCAAAGAGCAAGAATAGCAAGAGTCGAGGCAAGGTTTAACAAAAACTTGTTGATTTTGGCCATGCACCCTAAAGCGCCTTGCTAGCGCCCTGGGAACGTCTTGCCAGCGCCCGTAAGCTAGTAGCACCCTGGAGCGCCTTGCTAGCGCCTTGACAGCGCCCGTAAGCCAGCAGCGCCCTGGAGCGCCTTGCTAGCGCCCTGGGAGCGTCTTGACAGCGCCCGTAAGCCTTCAGCGCCCTGGAGCGCCTTGCTAGCGCCCTTGGAGCGCCTTGCCCTGTTTTTGTACCACATCGATTACAATATGTTATACTACTATCAATATAAGGAATGACTTGGTTTAATATAAGCCAGGTTGGCGCCACCACGTCGCTCCCCCGTGTCTTGGCTTCCCCCCCCCCCCCCCCGTCGCTTTGGCGCCACCCTGTCGCTAGTGAAATTCTATTTTCTTTGAACCATCTTTGTACCACATCGAGAACATAATGGTATATTCTTATGAATATAACCAGTGATCTAATTATTCAACAAACTATGTAAGCCAAGCGTCGCCCTGTCGTCCCAGCGTCGCCCCTGTCGCTTAGGTGCAAGCGCCACCCCTGCCGCCAATTCAAAACTTATTTCCTTACAACCATGTTTGTACCACATCGGGAACTTGATAATGTATTCTCATGAATTTAAGGAAGAGCTTAGCTATTAAGTTAAAAATATGTTAGCTGAGGTAGGCGCCGCCCTGTCGCCAGCCCTAGGCGCCGCCCTGCCCTGTCGCCAACCCCTTGGCGTCACCCCTGTCACCCACCAAAATGTTATTTTCTTAAACCAATTTCTTCGTACCACATCGAGATGGAGTAAAAGGAGGGCCACTCCTTTCCTTATATATACACAGCCCATGGTGACTTACTAAAATTAGGAAGCGAAGCATAGCTGCTAAATTTGGTACGTCTAGTTATATATTCCTTGATTTATTTTGTTAGTTTAGTTATTTTTAATTAGGTTAGTGTTAATTGGAGAATTGATATAGGTGTGACTTATAATAATTAATAAATGTGTGAACATTCTAGGGAATGAAGTTGTAGGACTCGAGAACGTTGTGCACTGTAAGTATATACTGTACCCTTCACTGGTAATATTTTATGATGTTTTGGCGAACATTTTGTTGATGATTTTCTGATGAGAAATGAGTATTCTTGCATTGATACTTGATGAAATGATGATGATGCTTCCTTATTGGAAGTAAAGCTAAACCGATTGTTTAGCTGGCCGGGATCCCAACTTGATGAATTGATGAACTAATCGTTCTTGAATACTCATACTCATACTCATCTTGATGTGAGAAACTATTTTGATGACTCTGATGAAATATTAATTTGGTTCACCAAGTTTTGTGAATAAAACTCAGTTGAAATGTACGTATATGCTTACTGAGCTTTATAAGCTCATCCCTTTTTATGTACTAATTTTACAGCAAAGAATTTCGGAGAAGGATATTAAGGCTAATGCTAGGTGAAGAGTATGAGCTGTTAAGTATCCAATAGTCAAGAGAGATATTCAGGAAAATGTTCAAGGTTGGTCTTAGATGGAATTGTGTAATTGAGATTCAGTTGTAAACTATAGTTGTAGTAGATTAACGGTGATTCTTCTTATCGAAGTTGATCCGATAATGGTAGTAATTGATTCTAATTTCAATACTGTAACCTGGATGCGATCCTGTTGTTTTAGGGGGTTAAAATGTTCTCTTTTAAATCTTTTATTAATGCTTTCAGGTTTTAAATTATTTGGTTTTCAGAAATTCAGTTTTTCAAAAGTGTTTTAAAAGATTTTGCGTGGTGACGTCAGGATCCAGGCCCCCGGATTCCTGGGGTGTCACAGGTGGTATCAGAGCAACAGGTTATAAGTTATTGAAATTAGAATATATAAATTATAGTTACTAGTGTTGTAGAGGAGAATGTTGTGTGACCTCATATATAGAGGTATTGTGAGACTATTTGGGAATAGTCTAAGGATGTGAAAGAGGAGTGGAATCTAGTTAGCCCATTAGTTAAGTGTATATGTTAAGAGAGATTATGATCTCTAAGTCTAGACACTTGGATTCAAATGTTCACTAAATGTGAATGGTGGATTGTGATAAAGGTCAGAAATAGACCTAGACAGAAGAATTTTGATAGTGAATGATTGAGTTGAGAATGGTAAAGATGCATGGTTTAGAGTATTCTGACTATGATGCACATTTGAAAGTTGTATATTGTTTGAGTTGAGATATGAAGAGAGAGTGTAGGAAATGAGTTGTGCTGGATTATGATGAGAATTTTGTAAATAGATGTTAGATAGATGGGGAATGAATGATAGAGAACCTGTGTAGTGAGTGCAGTTATTAGAGGTGATATATGCAAGTACGTTAGAACGTTTGTCCTCAGTGATGATGCTTCAGGCTAGTTGGGACTTCAAATGACAATGTGGGCCCATAACCCACAGGTTAACAATTCAAACAATCAAAGTTATGCTACATGTTTTTGCTCTCGACTTCAAAGGCAACTGGGTTGAAGTAGAAGGGCGTAAACTACTTCGCCCAGACTTATTACGAACGATAACATCTATGATGACATGTTACGAGGCTATTACGAGTTAACGACAATGTATACGACGACATCTTATGATGCTGTTACGAGTCAACATTGATCGATTATCGAGAATGTTTAGAAGAAGACATATAACGAACAACGATTTATTGAAGCAGAGCGGGAATCTGAGAAGACCATGGCAATACCCTTCTTCAACTAAAGATTATTTTGTTGTTTCCTCATCAGTGAGTTTATGATACCTTTTCTACAAAATTTCTAATAATGAGACCTTCAACTCCTCAAAATTTTGATATGACATTGATATTGATTATTGGTGTGAGTTGGTATTGATTCTAGGTGTGTGATAAAAGTTGTTGTGAAAAGACAATGATATTATTTGATATTTCTTGATACTTTTTGATATTCCTCGATATTCTTTCTATATGATTGGGATGAACAACCCTATTTATAAGGGACACAAGGTATACCTGTCTGTGTGATAGGAGTTGGATGGGACGCCATCACTTGTGTATGTTATGATTACAAGAAGGTTAGCAACCTTCAGTAGTGTCTAATATTGACACGCAACACCAAGTTCATTTGATCATATTGATCTCTCAATCACTCTTTTATTCAAATGTGACCTGTTTTGAAAACATCATGTTCTATTCTAAATTCTCAAAGATTGATTCATAAAAGTGAATTCTGCAATTGTGAAAATTTGATATTCATATTTCTTTAAAGTTAAAGGTAAGCCAAGGTTGATCAAAGGATGGATCACGATACGATATTACGAAGCGTGTACGTTTTTGTTCTCTCCATGGATTCCGAGGACGGAATCCTTATAAGGGGGTAGAATGTAATACCCCGAATCCATTTTATTTGAATAATACATAATGTGTATTTTAATGTGTAGTACAACTTCTATATTGAATAGAAAACTCCCAACCGACATTGATAAAAGCAAAGAGCAAGACTAAGAATATATAGCAAGAGTCGAGGCAAGGTTTAACAAAAACTTGTTGATTTTTGCCATGCACCCTAAAGCGCCTTGCTAGCGCCCTAGGAGCGCCTTGCCAGCGCCCGTAAGCTAGTAGCACCCTGGAGCGCCTTGCTAGCGCCTTGACAGCGCCCGTAAGCCAGCAGCGCCCTGGAGCGCCTTGCTAGCGCCCTGGGAGCGCCTTGACAGCGCCCGTAAGCCATCAGCGCCTTGCTAGCGCCCTTGGAGCGCCTTGCCCTGTTTTTGTACCACATCGATTACAATATGTTATACTACTATGAATATAAGGAATGACTTGGTTTAATATAAGCCAGGTTGGCGCCACCACGTCGCTCCCCCGTCTCTTGGCTTCCCCCCCCCCCCCCCCCCCCGGTCGCTTAGGCGCCACCCTGTCGCCAGTGAAATTCTATTTTCTTTGAACCATCTTTGTACCACATCGAGAACATAATGGTATATTCTTTTGAATATAACCAGTGATCTAATTATTCAACAAACTATGTAAGCCAAGCGTCGCCCTGTCGCCCCGGCGTCGCCCCTGTCGCTTAGGTGCAAGCGCCACCCCTGCCGCCAATTCAAAACTTATTTCCCTACAACCATGTTTGTACCACATCGAGAACTTGATAATATATTCTCAGGAATATAAGGAAGAGCTTAGCTATTAAGTTAAAAATATGTTAGCTGAGGCAGGCGCCGCCCTGTCGCCAGCCCTAGGCGCCGCCCTGCCCTGTCGCCAACCCCTTGGCGTCACCCCTGTCGCCCACCAAAATGTTATTTTCTTAAACCAATTTCTTCGTACCACATCGAGATGGAGTAAAAGGAGGGTCACTCCTTTCCTTATATATACACAGCCCATGGTGACTTACTAAAATTAGGAAGCGAAGCATAGCTGCTAAATTTGGTACGTCTAGTTATATATTCCTTGATTTATT
This sequence comes from Daucus carota subsp. sativus, assembly GCF_001625215.2. NCBI lineage: Eukaryota > Viridiplantae > Streptophyta > Magnoliopsida > Apiales > Apiaceae > Daucus > Daucus carota. Next base: position 28,011,420 of record NC_030383.2, read on the forward strand.
TTGTTAGTTTAGTTATTTTTAATTAGGTTAGTGTTAATTGGAGAATTGATATAGGTGTGACTTATAATAATTAATAATGTGTGAACATTCTAGGGAATGAAGTTGTAGGACTCGAGAACGTTGTGCACTATAAGTATATACTGTACCCTTCCCTGGTAATATTTTATGATGTTTTGGCGAACATTTTGTTGATGATTTTCTGATGAGAAATGAGTATTCTTGCATTGATACTTGATGAACTGATGATGATGCTTCCCTATTGGAAGTAAAGCTAAACCGATTGTTGGGCTGGCCGGGATCACAACTTGATGAATTGATGAACTAATCGTGCTTGAATACTCATACTCATACTCAACTTGATGTGAGAAACTATTTTGATAACTCTGATGAAATATTGATTTGGTTCACCAAGTTTTGTGAATAAAACTCAGTTGAAATGTACGTATATGCTTACTGAGCTTTATAAGCTCATCCCTTTTTATGTACTAATTTTACAAGAAAGAATTTCGGAGAAGGATATTAAGGCTAATGCTAGGTGAAGAGTATGAGCTGTTAAGTATCCAATAGTCAAGAGAGATATTCAGGAAAATGTTCAAGGTTGGTCTTAGATGGAATTGTGTAATTGAGATTCAGTTGTAAACTATAGTTGTAGTAGATTAACAGTGATTCTTCTTATCGAAGTTGATCCGATAATGGTAGTAGTTGATTCTAATTTCAATACTGTAACCTGGATGCGATCCTGTTGTTTTAGGGGGTTAAAATGTTCTCTTTTAAATCTTTTATTAATGCTTTCAGGTTTTAAATTATTTGGTTTTCAGAAATACAGTTTTTCAAAAGTGTTTTAAAAGATTTTGGGTGGTGACGTCAGGATCCAGGCCCCCGGATTCCTGGGGCGTCACAGCTGTGAAGGCAGTGAGAGTTCAAGGTGGTGTGAAAAAGCCTAAGGGGAAGTGCTACCGGTGCAAGCAGTAGGGTCACTTGAAAAAGGATTGTCCTCTTCCTAAGAAGACAAACGATACTGGTATATCTCTTTCTCTAGTTACAGCAACATTTGTAGCGGCTATATCTACGAGCACTTGGTGTGTAGATACTGGAGCCACTAATCATGTTTGTAACTCTATGCAGGGGTTCCAGCAATCCAGAATGCTTAGAGATGGTGAGATCTACGTTTTCATGGGAGATGCTACGAAAGTAGCAGTAGTTGCAGTAGGAGTTATTCATTTATCTTTTGGTTCTGATAGGATTTTGGTTTTGAACAATTGTCTTTATGTACCTTCTTTTAGAAGGAATTTGATTTTGGTTTCTAAACTTGCTATGGATGGTTATAATGTTTGTTTGGATCGTAATGTTTCTATTATGATGAATAAACGGATTATATGTTCTGGTACATTGCAAGACAATTTGTATATAATTAATCCTAGTCAACCCGCATTGCAACTACAACATAGGGTATTGAACAACACATCTTCTACCTCTAATAAAAGAAAGGCACCTTCTAGTTTGAACCAAACTTATCTTTGGCACTTGAGATTAGGTCATATTAACTTGAGGAGGATTCAAAGACTGGTAGTAGACGGGCCTTTAGGCTCATTGGCAGTGGAGCCATTTCCAGTTTGTGAATCCTGCTTGGAAGGTAAAATGACCAATAGGCCTTTTAAGGCAAAGGGGAATAGAGCCAAAGAAGTGTTAGGATTGGTTCACTCTGATTTATGTGGACCTATGAATATCCAAGCAAAAGGTGGTTATGAGTATTTCGTCACTTTTATTGACGATTATTCTAGATATGGGTACGTTTATTTGTTGCGCCGTAAGTCTGAGTGCTTTGAGAAATTCAAAGAGTACAAAGCTAAAACGGAGAAGCGACATAATAAAAGTATCAAGTCACTACGATCTGATCGTGGTGGCGAATACTTGCTTGGGGAATTCAGGGATTATTTATCAGAAAATGGGATAGAATCCCAATTGACTGCACCAGGCACACCCCAGCAAAACGGTGTAGCAGAGAGAAGGAATCGGACTCTTTTAGAGAGTGTTAGATCGATGATGAGTTATTCGGATTTACCCAAGTCATTTTGGGGACATGCCTTAGAGACAGCAGCTTATCTTCTGAACTTAGTACCTTCTAAGTCGGTTCCTAAAACCCCTTTAGAATTGTGGACCGGGGACAAACTGAGTCTGAGACACATTCAGATATGGGGTTGTCCAGCACATGTGCTGAACAAGAACGCGACTAAGCTAGAATCTCATACAGAAGTAAAGCTGTTTGTAGGCTACCCCATGGGAACAAAAGGTTATTTATTTTATAGTCCTAAGGATCGGGATGTCACTGTTAGCACCAATGCAAGATTCTTAGAGGAAGACTATATGATGAATCACAAACCCAAGAGTAGTATCGTTTTAGAGGAACTAGTGGGAGGGACGAATAATGAACCTGTAGTACAAGTAGAACAACCACAGCAGACTGTCGAACCGGTCACTAATACCGCACCAGTTCCTCGTCGTAGTGGGAGGGTCGTTCGACAGCCTGACAGATTCATGTTTTTGGGAGAGTCTTCGGACTTGGTCTTTGGTGAACATGATGATGATCCCCGGACATTCGAAGAGGCAATACAAGACAAAGATGCAAGTCTTTGGCAAAAGGCAATGGATTCAGAGATGGAATCAATGTATTCTAATCAGGTCTGGGAGCTCGTGGAACCACCCAAAGGTGTAAAACCTATTGGATGTAAGTGGGTCTACAAGAAAAAGAGGGGATCAGACAAAAAGGTGAAAGCCTGGAAAGCAAGACTTGTTGCGAAAGGGTATACTCAGAAAGAAGGTATCGATTATGAGGAAACCTTTTCGCCAGTAGTCATGCTTAAGTCAATCCGTATTCTTTTATCTATAGCAGCTCATCTCGATTATGAGATTTGGCAAATGGATGTCAAGACAGCTTTCCTTAATGGAAATCTTGAGGAAACCATCTATATGCAGCAACCAGAGTGATTCATTAAAGAAGGCCAAGAGCATCTTGTATGTAAGCTGAAGAGGTCTATTTATGGACTTAAACAAGCTTCTAGGTATTGAAACATTCGCTTTGATCAGGCAGTCCAGTCATGGATTTGATCAATGTCCAAGCGAAGCATGCGTATATAAGAGATGTGAGGGAAATGCAGTGGTTTTTCTAGTGCTTTATGGTGATGACATTTTACTCATTGGGAACAATGTTAAGATGTTGTCTTCAATAAAGGCATGGTTGTTCAAACAATTTGAAATGGAGGACTTAGGTGAAGCAGCATACATCCTTGGGATCAAACTTATAAGGGATCGCAAGAAAAGGATGTTGGCTTTATCTCAGGAGCCCTACATAGATGATGTATTATCTCGTTTTAACATGCAGGACTCCAAGAAGGGTAATTTACCCTTCAGACATGGAGTTACTCTATCAAAGAGGCAGTGTCCTTCGACACCTAAGGAGATAGAGAACATGAAGGTAGTTCCTTATCCTTCGGCATGTGGGAGCCTAATGTATGTGTTATTTTACACTAACTATAATAAAGATTATAGAAGGGGGGGTTGAATACAATCTTTTACAAATTTAAAAGATTCAAGAACAATACACTAAGAACACAGCAAACAGAAAAACACCAAGTATTAAAAATACGGGTGGATTGAATGATCCACCCGTGAGATTTTATATAGAAGAATCTGTGGATTATTTACTATTCGCACAGCTGCTGGTTCATCACTCAAGAACAAGTTCTAACTCTCAGATTTTTTCTTAAGTAATTTGAACAAGTTCAACTGATGCTTCTAACTTGGTTATATACTCCAAGTTTTACAAAGCTTTTAGCTAGATTACAAAATGCACTCTAATCTAAAAACAATACTGCACAACTTTGTCTTATGCATGCTTTCTGAGATGTCTTCATCTTTGACCATCATCTTGATTTGATCCAGATTGCATTGCATGAGATAAGTATGTTTCTGCTTCTTCTTTATCTTCCTAATTAGGCTTCCATGTCTATTTTAGTGTAATTCGATCCATGTGATTTGTCAGACTTGAGCTCTAGTCGCTTTCAACTGCTCTTTGTTTCATCAGTTGAAAGTTCTGGTTACTTTCAACCGCTCTTGACTTCAGTTGAATGTTGCGCTAGTCTCATCAGTTGAATGAATTACGAGCTTCATCAGTTGAGTGTTGTTCCAATCTCATCAGTTGAATTCCTTTGCATCATCAGTTGAATACTTTGTCTTCAGTTGAATGCTTGGTTTCCATCAGTTGAAACATGGTTCAGTCCTCATCAGTTTAATAGTTACATCTCATCAGTTGAATGTCCTTCACTTAGATAAAATTACATGGCATTTGATATTTACAATTAGCCACCCTATTCTACCCATCCGTTGACAATTCCCAAAGACAAGAAATATAACAATTACAACTGAAATTTGATAAAGATGCTAAGTAAGACATGTTACAAAATGTTTATGTTATCATCAAAAATTATTGATTCCTAACAATCTCCCCCAATTTATGACTGGAGAAGATGCAGACATAAATTCTACACTTGATGATAACAAAACATTAACAAAATAAAATGCAGAATTTAAATACAAGAGTTAGAAAAATTTACAGATGATCATGCTCCTCTAGACTGAGCAGTTACTTGTTCCTAGAAGATCTTCTTCTTCTGGACTTAAGTTTTTCTTCAATAAAATCAATCTGTTTCTGAAAGATCCTGTAGAACCATTCTTCATCACTGTCTTGCCTGTTGAGCTTGGATTGGAGAGTCTTCAGAGTATTCAAGCTAGCAACCTTGAGTTGATCTTTAGGTCTTAAAAATTTCCTAACTCCTTGATTGTCCCTAAATTCCATGATTGGAGTAGGTTCATGATGAATTTTCTTTCCAGTGTAGGGGATTTTCAGCCTTCTCTGTAGACTAGCATCTAGGGACCATTCCTTCCTGATATTAAGGATTCTCTTTAGTACCATTTGCTTTGCAGGTGGTGTAAATCCTCCCGTCCTCTTCATGGATGCATATATCTTTGTTAAAGAGAGGAATCCTTCAGAATTCAGAACTCTGTGAAGAGGCCAGATGACATCACCTTTGTTTTTGTAAGAGAATGCCAATCTTTCAGGTAATTTTGAAGTTGCTTCTATTCCTCTTACTTCTTGAAGATCATCCAGCTCTAGCTCCAACTCAGAGATTTCTTCAATGTTGGCAACGACAAGGTAGTCATCTGGATTTTCAGGTTCTATTGGAGGTTTAGGAGGGTTAGCCATCCTCTTAGCCATAGACTTGACTTTCTTCTTTGGCTTGGAAGTTTCTTGAATAAGAAAAGCTGGAATTGGGATATCTTCCAAGACAATTGGCTCCTCCTTTGGCATTATTGGCTCATCATGGAAGTTGACATCTGGATGTACCACTGTGGTGTCCTTGATTGGAGAATAAGGCTTTGAGATAGGCTTTTCAGGCACTTCTTCTCTTCTCTTGGCTGCCTCAGGCATCTTAGATCTAGATTTGACTCTCTTTTTCTTTGGAGAAGATTCAAGAGTCAATCTTTTCTCAGTTTGAAGCTCAGCTGCCAACTCCTCTTCTAGCTCAATAGCATACCTTTCATCAACCTCTATTTCTTGATTCAAAGAGAGTTGAGATTCATACTCCTTTCTTTCACATTCTCTGGCCACCTCTTCAGCTTTTGCAAATGAGTAGTGAGGATGGCCAGTTCCAATAAACAGCTTTTGGCCTTCTCTGTAGATGATGGCAAAGTGAGATTTCAGGGCCACATCTGTAGAATCTTTGCAGCTCTTAATTTCTTGGCCCAAAAGCTTGTATTCATTCTGGTCAGGCCTGGCTAGTGGAAAGTAGATTGAGCTTGAGTCTTTTCCAGGCCTGGAGTAACCACAACTGTTTGGGAATAGGATGGCCTTGAACTTATTCAAAAATGATGGCTCACCCTTTTCTTTCTTGGAGGGAATAACAATTTCAGGTGTGATCACCCTGAGAATTGTAGTTGTTGTGGGAAAAGTGGTGGCTGCAGATGAAGATTGACTGGTTGCAGAAGTGTTCTTTCCCAATAGAGCCACTCTCTGCAAGTCTTTCAAGTCTTTTCTTTTCTTTCTCAGTATGGAAAGGAGGAGGAATTTTGCTTACTAACTCTGCAGGAGTAGGCAAGGGTTCTTTCTCCCCCTTTTTGTTAGCAGCAAGTGTAGTGGAAGGACTGGAAAGAGAAATGCCAGAGGCCAGAAGAAGATGTTGGAGAAGTCCAGTTTGCACTCTTTGATGCTGGAGCATCTCTTCCATCCTAGAATTTAAAATGTGAACATTTTCTTCCAGAGCCTCCACTTGCTTTTCCAACTGAACTTGCTTTTTCTCAGTTGCAGAGATTGCAGATTTGACTTGAGCAGGAGTCTTTTCATCAATCTGGTTGGTGAGATCAGTTTTAACAGAAGTGATGAGAGAGTTGAGATGCTCTACCTCCTTCTGAAAGTGGAGAGATTGATACTTGTGGAGTTTGAGATTATCCAGAGCCTGACTGGCAATAGTGGCTGAGATAGATGGAGAAGAGGACCCAGCTTGAGGTTGGATAATGGAGGAGACTTGCCTTTGCAGCTCCATGCTGACTGCAGCTGCATTTGCAGACTGATTGGAGAGCCAGGAGGGAAGAGAAGTTGTAGGTTGTTCACCAAGAGATTTCTCAAGTGCATCATTGAGGTCTTCATCACTGTCATCATAGTGAAAATCATCTCCAGCATTGGCAGGCAGAGTTGTAAGTGCCTCCTTTGCTCTAAGCATAGATGATGAAGTGTGAATCAGATTTAGACTCCTCTCAGCTGCTTGATTATCCATCCTTGCAAAAGCTTGGATAGAAGACATCCCATGAGTAAAAGTCTCAGGGTCTAGTGAAACACCATCCAATATGGATCTGTATTCTGCTTGAAATTCTTGTTCACTAAACCCTTCATTGACACCTGCATTTCTCTCATTTTCTCTCTGTTTTTGCATCAAGGGCTCCCCTTGGCTCACCACACTCCTTACCTCTCCCTCACTTACCCTTACTAAAGGGCCACTCTTTTCCTCTCCTTTTTCCTGGCTGGAAGAAATAGCCAGACTCTCCACTCCCTCTCCTTTTGCCAGCTCACTAGGCTGCCTCTCCACTCCAGAACTCACTCCATTCAGTCCTAAAAGTTTTTGTGCTACCATGTGATCAACTGCTGTAGAGAATGGTAGAGTTGTTGAAATAGCAGCAGTTGTCAACTGATGAGGGACATCAGTTGAAACATGAGCAGTGGAGACATTAAACTGATGAGAGCTGTTAAGCAGATCAGTTGAAGGACAAACACTATTCAACTGATGAAGGAGATCAGTTGAAGAAAATGAAGAAATAGGTTTAGAAGCTGTGACAGTTGAGTCTGTGGTGATTGATTTTGCATGTAAGTCCACAGAACACATTGTCACAGAAGAATAAATTTGATGAGATTGATCCAACAAATCATCAAAATGATGATGATCAATCTCAGAATGGGGCTTCTCCAAGAAATCTAAAGATGGAGAATTTACAAGTGTGGTGTGAATTAATTCCACATCCACAGAGGAGGTTGGGGATAGAGTTTGAATAGTAGATATAGTAAGATCATGTATATGTGTAATTTGTTAAGAGGAAGAAGGGGACTGTGACTCCACATTTATTGGAGTCACATCAATCTGACTTTGAGAAGAAGTGTGTGCAATGTGCTTTACCTTGTCACTTCTCATCTTCTTTCTCCCATAGGCCTTAATTGGTGAAGAAGTGGTGTCCCTCCCCCTTTTTAGCTGTGTCCCTGGATGGGGACTATTTTCAATAACAACATCCTTTTGGGAGAATGCTGCTAGAGATGAGCTTGAATCCTTATTGAGCTCTGCAATCTATTGGGAGACTGCAGAGTGGCTTGGTTGGGCATCACTTTTCTCACCATCCTTATCCTTAGGGCTTCTTTGATTTTCACCCTTTCCCTCCCCCTCACCTTCTCCAATCACACTCCCCTCTGGTTTTTGTTTCTTGGATTTTACAACAGATGCCTTTTGGGAGGCACCTGAGGTTGGTGCAGTAGACTTGGATTTAGAGGGTTGTGCCACTTGTGTGGACTGTTGATGGGCCTCTTCAACAGCCCTGATGGCAGAAAGTAAAGAAGATGATGGTTGAGAGAGAGTAGTAGGATAGCCATGTACCTCCTTTTCTTTGCCAGGCTCCATGATTGGCAGATAAACCACCTCCAAGGAGGGATACAGATTCATCCTTAAGAGATCTTTAAAGACTCTCTTTTCCTGCACAAAGCTGGGAAGCTTGGCTTCCTGGTTAGTGATAACTAGCTTCTCATCAAGATGATTAGCTAGCATCATAAGAAATCTAACATAATATATATTTCTAGGTCTATCAGTTCTATCACCTAGTTTCTCCCCAATTTCTTGGATCATCAAACCACCAAAATTAAAATATTCATTAGTCAAGAACATGTAAAGCATTTGTAAAATCTGAGAAGTAATAGCATTAAAATTACTGATTTTACCAGAGAATGACTTAATAAAAGCATCACAAAGATAACTCCATTCTCTCCTAAGACCTCTCCTTTCTATTTTACCTAAGGCATCAGTTGGCAGAACATAATTCATGGCATAGAGTAAATTAATCAACTGAGTGTCACTAGGCAAAGAAGAAATAGTGTCATCAGGAATACTAAAGCATGCTTTCATAACATCAGAATTAACAGTATGAATATTATTTTTAATAGAGAAGGTTAAAGTTTCATCCTCACTATTGAACTCTGCAGAAGTCCACATTTCCTCCAATACTTCATGATAGATGGTAGGAGTTGCAAGCATAGCATGTGAGAGTTGGCTGACTTTGATGAACTCCATCATCCTGTGAAACTCTGTCTCTTTTACAGCCTTTGTGTCCACAAAAGAAGCGAAGTTGTTCTTCTCATAGATGAACCCACTTGGTGCAGTATATTTCTTCATTGGCGCCATTGCAGTTTACAGAAAAAGCTTGAAGAGAGAAAACTTGTGTTTGCACAGAGAGAGAGTAGAGGGTTTGTGAATTCGAAAGAGTGAGATGAAAAAGAAATGAAAATAAATTAAAACACTTAAATACTTTCTCAGAAAATTGCTGTGATTGGCTGAGAAATTACTGTTGAGAAGAAATTACTCTTATTGAACTCTACAAAAATTACACACACGATCGTGTGTATAAAGCAGGAGAGAGACAAAAGAGATTTCAACGGCTCAGATCCAATAATATTTTTAACGGATGAAATAAGCGCCCCTTTTAAACTTCCTGTTCAACTGATGATGATCAGTTGAAAGTGTTTTCAACTAGTGTCATCAGTTGAATGAAAAACAAAACAAGAGGATATTGTTTCAAACATCAGTTGAAACAATTTCACTAGATCATCAGTTGAAATATTACCGACTTTATCCAGAATCATAACTCACTTAATTTTGATAAATCAAAATTAATTAAATTCTGGCTGCCAAATTACAGAAAACTTCACTATAAATTAGGAGAAATTTAACATACCTAATTTACTTACCAACCTTGTGAATGTGGATTCATCAAGAGGCTTTGTGAAAATATCTGCAATTTGTTCTTCACTAGGAACAAAATGCATTTCAACAGTACCAGCCATCACATGTTCTCTTATTAAGTGGTATTTGATGTCAATGTGCTTGGTCCTTGAGTGTTGTACTGGATTTCCAGTTATAGCAATAGCACTGGTGTTGTCACAAAATATTGGGATTTTTGAGAGATTTAAACCATAATCAAGTAATTGATTTCTCATCCACAATATTTGTGCACAACAGCTTCCAGCTGCAATGTACTCAGCCTCAGCTGTAGAGGTTGATACAGAGTGTTGCTTTTTGCTAAACAAAGAAATCAGTCTGTCACCAAGAAATTGACATGAGCCTGTTGTACTTTTTCTATCAATTTTGCATCCTGCAAAATCAGCATCTGAATATCCAATTAGATCAAATCCAGAGTCTTTAGGGTACCAAATACCAAGATTTGGTGTTCCCTTAAGATATATGAATATTCTTTTTATAGCAATAATATGTGATTCTTTAGGATCAGATTGAAATCTAGCACAAAGGCATGTAGAAAACATAATATCTGGTCTACTAGCTGTCAGATATAAAAGAGAACCAACCATGCCTCTATAATTGGAGATGTCCACAGATTTCTCATTAGGACTTAACTCTAATTTGGTGGCTGTTGGCATGGGAGTCTTAGCTTCTTTGCAATCCATTAAATCAAACTTTTTAAGTAGATCATAGATGTACTTAGTTTGATTTATGAATGTACCTTCCTTTACTTGTTTAACTTGTAAACCAAGAAAGTAGGTGAGCTCTCCCATCATGCTCATTTCATACTGACTTTTCATTAGATTAGCAAACTTCTTCCAAAGTTTCTCATCTGTAGAACCAAAAATTATATCATCTACATAAATTTGAACCAGAATAAAGACACCATTTACATTTCTGTAAAATAGTGTTTTATCCACAGTTCCTCTGGAAAAATGATTATCTAACAAGAATTGAGATAGAGTGTCATACCATGCCCTTGGTGCTTGCTTTAGTCCATAGAGTGCTTTTAATAAAAAGTAAACATGCTCTGGAAATTCTGGATCTTCAAAACTAGGAGGCTGACTGACATATACCTCCTCTTCCAGTTCACCATTTAGAAAAGCACTCTTGACATCCATTTGATAAACTTTAAAGTTTGCATGAGCAGCATAGGCCATGAAGATTCTTATTGCTTCTAGTCTTGCAATTGGTGCAAAGGTCTCATCAAAATCAATTCCTTCAGATTGAGAGTATCCTTTAGCAACAAGCCTTGCCTTGTTTCTGGTGACAACTCCATTCTGATCCACCTTGTTTCTGAATACCCACCTTGTGCCTACAATTGTTCTGTTTTTAGGTTTGGGTACCAGCTTCCATACATTGTTTCTCTCAAATTGATTTAATTCTTCTTGCATAGCAAGGACCCAATCAGCATCTTTGAGAGCATCTTCTATGACTTTAGGTTCATCCTGTGAAAGGAATGCACTATACAAACACTCATCTTGAGTTGCTCTTCTTGTTTGTACAGATGCATTTGCATCTCCAATAATTAGCTCAAAAGGATGATCCCTTGTCCATATTCTTTGTGGTGGAAGTGATTGCCTTGATGATGTGGCTTCATTGTTGAAGTTCAGGTTTCCATGTTGGAAAGCTCCCCCTAAATTTGACATCTCATTATTTCTAGACTGATTGAAATTTTGAGACATTCTTTCAACTGATGATCCTTGAGGTGCTTCAACTGATCCCTCCAATGTAGTTTCAACTGATGCTTCAGTTGAATTTTCAATAGCAGTTGTTTCTTGCACCAGAGAGTCATCAGTTGGAACATTAATTCCAGGATTGATTCCAACATTCTGAATAGTGTCATCACAATCATCATCACTATCATACAGATCACCTTCACCTTCATTCTCAAATCTGAGATTATCATGAAATCCTTCATCTGACAATCCTTGAATCTTCTTATCATCAAAAACTACATGAATTGATTCCATAACAATGTTGGTTCTCAGATTGTATACTCCAAATGATTTTCCATTAGAATATCCAACACAAATAGCTTCATCTGCCTTGGCCTCAAATTTTCCAAGATTTTCACCTTGATTTCTTAGAACATAACACTTGCATCCAAATACATGAAGAAAGCTAATTGTTGGCTTCTTTCCTTTGAAGAGTTGGAAAGGAGTTAGATTATGAGGTTTAGTAATTAGTGAAATGTTTTGAGTAAAACAAGCAGTATTCACAGCTTCAGCCCAAAAATAGGTTGGAAGTTGAGCTTCATTAATCATGGTTCTTGCAGCCTCAATAAGAGTTCTATTCTTCCTTTCAACAACACCATTTTGTTGTGGAGTTCTTGGTGTAGAGAACTCATGAATAATTCCCTTTTCTTCACAAAATTCTTTCATCACAGAATTCTTTAATTCTGTTCCATTGTCACTTCTTATCCTTCCAACTTTGACATCTGGATTGTTGTTTAATGCCTTGATATGATTGATGATGATTTTCCCAGCTTCATCCTTAGAATGCAGGAAGAAAGTCCAAGTAAATTTTGAAAAATCATCAACAATCACTAAGAAATATTTCTTCTTTGATATGGACATTATGTTGACTGGTCCAAATAAATCCATATGCAAGAGCTGAAGGGACTTCACAATTGATGAAAGAGATTTGCTTTTGAAAGAGCTCCTCTTTTGCTTTCCTAGCTGACAAGCTCCACACAAGCCATCTTTGGAGAATTCCAGCTTTGGTATTCCTTTTACCAAATCCTTCTTAACTAACTCATTCAAGGTTTTGAAATTCAGATGAGACAACCTCTTGTGCCACAGCCAACCGTCATCTGAGCTTGCTTTGCTGAGAAGGCAAGTGATAGATTCAGACTTTACAGAATTGAAGTCAGCTACATACACATTTCCTTTCCTTTGTCCAATCAGAACCACATTGTTGTCATCTCCTTTGGTGACAACACAGGCTGCAGAAGTGAAATTAACTTTGTAACCTTTGTCACAGAGCTGACTGATGCTAAGCAAGTTGTGCTTAAGACCAGACACCAATGCAACTTCATCAATGATGACATTCTCTTTTGCAATCAAGCCATATCCCATAGTATATCCTTTGCTGTCATCTCCAAAGGTAATGCTAGGGCCAGCTTTCTCTACAAATTTTGTGAGCAGGGAAGAATCACCAGTCATGTGCCTGGAGCATCCACTATCCAAGTACCACAAATTCTTCTTGTGGTTTCCCTGCACACATTTCACAAACAGATCAAGTTGATTTTGGTACCCAAATTGCTTTGGGTCCAGATTTGTTAGTCTTAACAGCTTTTCCCTCATTCTCAACTTTTCTCTTGGATTGAACTGGTTCAATCTTTGGTTTTGGTTGAGAGATTGGAACATCAACATTATTGTTAGGTCCAGATACGATTGTAGAAGGGAGGGTTGAATACAATCGATACCAAATTATCGCGGAAGTGAATCTGATTGAATAAAACTTGTTAATCAGATTATAATTAATTAATATAACAATGTTTGAAGTCGTTATATAATTAATATGGTTCAGTTTTAATGTCCACTAAAGTTCGTAGAATAAATTCGACAGGGTATATTCTAGATTTAGTGATTAAAACAACCGGGTTATCAAAGCACAGAAAACTGTGGATATAACGATCAAGCAAGTTACGAACAACTTAAAAGCTTTACAAATGCTTTGAATATCAAAGTGATGAACACTTAGAAATGAAGAAGCTAAGCCATATATATAGGCAAAGCTTTGTACTTGTAAGACAATGCAAAGACTAGACAATTACAAGTAGAAAAGACAATCTAGCAAGGGCAAGACAATTACAATTGCCTAGCAAGCCAAAAGCATGGCAGAAAGACAATCTTCAGGAAGGGCAAGACAAATGACCTTCGGTCAGACAATTAGGATTGTCTGCAGGAACCATTCGGCCAGACAATTAAGAATGGTCTTGGAAGCCTTCCATCGGTCAGACAATTCATAATTGTCTTGCAAGAGTCCATGTCTCGGTCAGACAATCTATTGTCTTGAAGGCAATTACTTCGGTAGGACAATCTCTAAAGGATTGTCTTGCTGCAACTTGAATCTTCGGTAGGACAATCTCTTTGAGATTGTCTTGCAGCTTTACTCATGCATTCGGTAAGACAACCGAGTTGTCTTGGCAGAAGATGGTGCACTCGGCAAGACAATCTTAGATTGTCTTGCTGAGGTGATTTAGGTGATAAATGATGTAATTTTGAGATATATATAAAATAGAAAATTATCCACTTAATTAAGTTAACCATATAAATTCATAAATTAAATTAATTCGAGAGTGAATTAATTTAATAAATAAATTACACAATTAATATAATTATTTGAGAAGTGAAATAATAGTCTGTTAAATATTAAATCACCCAATCTTCAGTAGTACAGCATCCCGTCTTCTTTAAATTTAATAACTTCTTCTTGAATTGTCGATCGAACGAACTACCACTTCTGCTTGACTTCAAATATTTAATTTGAATAACTGATACACAGATGTACTGTCTGGTTCATCTGTATCTAGTTAAATCAAATATTCTCTGTCAAATAAACATTAAGAATTTGGTTTGTTCGTCGAGTCTTCGTCTTGTAAGTACATCTTCATTAAATGGAATCTTCTGATAAAATAAAGTATAGAAACTTTATATCTTCTGAACTCCTGGACGTGCCACAAAAGATTATTTGTGCACTGAGGCTTGAACATATTAATGAACTTCTTTCAGTGGTGTGCAACAGCATCCTGGAATTTATCTGACATATAATTCCCATAAATCATTTGACGTTCTTCGTACGGATTCCGATGACTTGCTATTTACTGAGCTTTCTTATCTGAGTTGAGTTGTACCTCTTTAAATACAAATAGGCTGAACATATGCCTTTCAATTATTCTTAAACATAGGCATTTGAGGTATGCATACATTGTTCATGGCATGCAAATTTGAATGGAATTGAGGCATGTTAAAAGCATTGAAATATGGATTGAACATATATGGCATGCTTGGCTGAGAATATGAATTGTGAGGCAATAAACCAGGCATCATACTCATAGCAGATAAATTCATGTGAGGAACAGATGTCAGAGATGTCATAGAAATAGGCAAAGATAAATTAGGAGCAGTCACAGTTTTACAATTAGCAGATAAATGATTTACACTGCCACATTTACTGCAGGTTTTCCTAGGAGCACTTGCATTGGGAGTGTAATTAGTGTGCTTGTTAACTCCTATTTTACCATTTCTATTTCCCTTCTTCTTTTTAGTCTCTTCTGATTTATGCTCACTAGCATCCAACTTCTTCTTGTTCTTATTACTAGAGTTAAGAGTGTTGTTAACACTATCACTTGTCTCAGAAGCACTAATATCACCTTTAACAAAGTTCTTTTTAATAGGGCCATATTTCTTGTTGAGCTTCTTGAGAACTTTCTTGTCAACTGGTGAGCTTTTGTTCAACTGATGACTCTCATCAGTTGAGATTTTGCTATTCAACTGATGATCATCATCAGTATTCTCATCAGTTGAACTGTTCTCAGATATCTCAAAAACTTTCTTATTCCTTTTCCATTCATTCTCCACAATGGTTTCTCTACCTTGCATGTTGATGATATTAGTGGAAACATCTCTCCCAGATTTCCATTTAGCAATAATCTCTTGTTCCTTATCAAACTGTTTTCTTATGATCTCTTCTCTTTTCAAAACAACCAAGAGATCATCTTTGGCTGTCTAACACTCAATTTTCAGTTTCTCAAACTCAATAAATTGAGCTTCTAAAGCACTGTTTCTGTCACTAAGAAAGGTGTTAGCTTCCTTAATCCTACTATTTTCCTTAGTGAGAGATTTTAAAGAAACATGCAAATGATACAGTTCTGTAGACATTTCATTTATGGTAGCATTGCATTCATCTTTAGTTAACTCAACTAAGTTTGTAGTGAATACCTGACTACTGCTTCCAGTGTTTTCTTCTTGATCTGTGGAGTTGGCCATTAGAGCTAGATTGACAAACTCCTCTTCTTCATCAGAATCATCCCCAGCTGCCCAATCATCCTTTGTGATGAATGCTCTTTCCTTTTGTTTGAGAAGTTCATAATATTTCTTTTTATAGTCAATGTGATCACTTGACCTCTTCTCAACTTTAGGCTTTCTGCACTCATTTGCAAAGTGACCTGCATTTCCACAGTTGAAGCACTTGAATTTTGATCTATCAACCATGCTTCTATCAGACCTGGGATTGTCTTTAAATGATTTTGCAGAATTGAAATTCTTTTTGAATTTCAGTTTGGAGAATCTTCTTGACAGAAAGGCTAGATGCTCATCAATTCCATCACTTTCTTCACCAGAATCAGCTACATCTTTCTCTTTTCCTTTTCCTTTGCTTGATTCTGAGCTTTCTTCTTTGACCAACTTCTCAGTTTCTTCAATTTGAGATTTTCCCTTGTCCTTGACAGCATCATCAAGAGATGCAAATAGAGCCACAGATGAATGCCCTTTCTTTTGGCTTTTCTCAATCTCTTCATCTTGCTCCATTTCAAGCTCATAAGTCTTTAAGGTTCCATACAGTCTCTCTAGAGTGTAATCTTTGAATTCTTGTGTGTTTCTGAGAGAGACTGCCATAGGTTTCCATTCTTTGGGAAGAGCTCTTAAGAATTTCAAATTTGAATCCTTAACTTGATAAACTCTTCCAAAGAGTTTTAGACCATTTAACAGTTTTTGAAATCTGTTAAATGTGTCACTCAAACCTTCACCAGACTTGAAATGGAATGACTCATATTGTTGAATCAGAAGCTGCATTTTGTTTTCTCTTACTTGCTCATTCCCTTCACAGATGGTCCTGATGGTGTCCCAAACCTCTTTGGCACTTGTGCAGCTGATAACACTATCAATCATTTCTTGATCCAAACCATTGAACAGAAGGTTCATGGTTTTCTTGTCCTTGTGCACTTCTTCAGTATCTTCTTGAGAATACTCATGTATAGGTTTTGGAATCATTTTACCTACCATGTCTTCACCATCAGCTCCCATACTGGTGCAGACCTTCATTGGGACATGATGTCCTTCCTCAATGCAGTTCACATAGCTTTCATCAATGGACAACAAATGCAAATGCATTCTCACTTTCCAGTGAAAGTAGTTGTCTTTGTCAAGAACAAGAATCTTCACTCCAGCATCCTTCTTTCCCATCTTTCTTTAGCAGTGTCGATCTTTTTCCCTGTTTGTTGGGAACCTCGCTCTGATACCAATTGTTATTTTACACTAACTATAAGAAAGATTGTAGAAGGGGGGGGGGTTGAATACAATCTCTTACAAATTTAAAAGATTCAAGAACAATACACTAAGAACACAGCAAACAGAAAAAAACACCAAGTATTAAAAATACGGGTGGATTGAATGATCCACCCGTGAGATTTTATATAGAAGAATCTGTGGATTGTTTACAATTCGCACAACTGCTGGTTCATCACTCAAGAACAAGTTCTAACTCTCAGATTTTCTCTTAAGTAATTTGAACAAGTTCAACTGATGCTTCTAACTTGGTTATATACTCCAAGTTTTACAATGCTTTTAGCTAGATTACAAAATGCACTCTAATCTAAAAACAATGCTGCACAACTTTGTCTTATGCATGCTTTCTGAGATGTCTTCATCTTTGACCATCATCTTGATTTGATCCAGATTGCATTGCATGAGATAAGTATGTTTCTGCTTCTTCTTTATTTTCCTAATTAGGCTTCCATGTCTATTTTAGTGTAATTCGATCCATGTGATTTGTCAGACTTGAGCTCTAGTCGCTTTCAACTGCTCTTTGTTTCATCAGTTGAAAGTTCTGGTTACTTTCAACCGCTCTTGACTTCAGTTGAATGTTGCGCTAGTCTCATCAGTTGAATGAATTACGAGCTTCATCAGTTGAGTGCTGTTCCAATCTCATCAGTTGAATTCCTTTGCATCATCAGTTGAATACTTTGTCTTCAGTTGAATGCTTGGTTTCCATCAGTTGAAACATGAAAGGCATATGTTCAGCCTATTTGTATTTAAAGAGGTACAACTCAACTCAGATAAGAAAGCTCAGTAAATAGCAAGTCATCGGAATCCGTACGAAGAACGTCAAATGATTTATGGGAATTATATGTCAGATAAATTCCAGGATGCTGCTGCACACCACTGAAAGAAGTTCATTAATATGTTCAAGCCTCAGTGCACAAATAATCTTTTGTGGCACGTCCAGGAGTTCAGAAGATATAAAGTTCTATACTTTATTTCATCAGAAGATTCCATTTAATGAAGATGTACTTACAAGACGAAGACTCGACGAACAAACCAAATTCTTAATGTTTATTTGACAGAGAATATTTGATTTAACTAGATACAGATGAATCAGACAGTACATCTGTGTATCAGTTATTCAAATTAAATATTTGAAGTCAAGCAGAAGTGGTAGTTCGATCGATCGACAATTCAAGAAGAAGTTATTAAAGTTTAAAGAAGACGGGATGCTGTACTACTGAAGATTGGGTGATTTAATATTTAATAGACTATTATTTCACTTCTCAAATAATTATATTAATTATGTAATTTATTTATTAAATTAATTCACTCTCGAATTAATTTAATTTATGAATTTATATGATTAACTTAATTAAGTGGATAATTTTCTATTTTATATATATCTCAAAATTACATCATTTATCACCTAAATCACCTCAGCAAGACAATCTAAGATTGTCTTGCCGAGTGCACCATCTTCTGCCAAGACAACTCAGTTGTCTTACCGAATGCATGAGTATAGCAGCAAGACAATCTTAAAGAGATTGTCCTACCGAAGATTCAAGTAGCAGCAAGACAATCCCTTAGAGATTGTCCTACCGAAGTAATTGCCTGCAAGACAATAGATTGTCTGACCGAGACATGGACTCTTGCAAGACAATTATGAATTGTCTGACCGATGGAAGGCTTCCAAGACAATTCTTAATTGTCTGGCCGAATGGTTCCTGCAGACAATCCTAATTGTCTGACCGAAGGTCATTTGTCTTACCCTTCCTGAAGATTGTCTTTCTGCCATGCTTTTGGCTTGCTTGGCAATTGTAATTGTCTTGCCCTTGCTAGATTGTCTTTTCTACTTGTAATTGTCTTGTCTTTGCATTGTCTTACAAGTTCAAAGCTTTGCCTATATATATGGCTTAGCTTCTTCATTTCTAAGTGTTCATCACTTTGATATTCAAAGCATTTGTAAAGCTTTCAAGTTGTTCGTAACTTGCTTGATCGTTATATCCACAGTTTTCTGTGCTTTGATAACCCAGTTGTTTTAATCACTAAATCTAGAATATACCCTGTCGAATTTATTCTACGAATTTTAGTGGACATTAAAACTGAACCATATTAATTATATAACGACTTCAAACATTGTTATATTAATTAATTATAATCTGATTAACAAGTTTTATTCAATCAGATTTACTTCCGCGATAATTTGGTATCGATTGTATTCAACCCCCCCCCTTCTACAATCGTATCTGGACCTAACAATTGGTATCAGAGCGAGGTTAATACCATTTTCCGTATCAGATCCCATACACACTCTGTAACGTCCAAATATTTTTTATTCGAATTAATTTTATTCCAAAAATTAATTTTGATTTAAAATATTTTTCTTTCAAAAATCCATTTCTCATCCAAACACTATTCTTTTTAAATCCTTAAAAAATGAGTACACAAAAGATCAGTAGCATTAAAATCCCACCGTTCAGCAAGGAACACTTTGGCCTATGGAAGAGGCATATGTTACTGTTCCTCCGCACCGCCAACAGAAAATATATCGGGATATTAAACAAGGGTGTTTCTACTCCGATGAATGTCATACTAGCACACGAAGAAGATGGTGTGTTAATACCTCATCAGACTATTCCGAAAGAACTTTCTGAGTACACAGATGAAGAGAGTGAACAGATGAACTTAGATGACGCTCTTCAACTGATTTTGGTTGAATCTCTAGATCCAGTAATGTACAATGCTGTTGTTAATTGTACGAACGCAAAGCAAATCTGGGATACATTAGAGATTATCAATGAAGGCTCAGAAGAAGTTAGGGAAAACAAGAAAGAGATACTGATGGCTCAGTATGAACAATTTGGTTCCAATCCCGGAGAAGGGATTTCAGAAGTGTTTATCAGACTTAATAATTTGATAAATAATTTAAATCTGAATGGGAAATTCTATGACAAGAAAGAGGTCAATATGAAGTTTCTTTTAACTCTTCCTGAACATCTGGAACACAGAATCACTGCCATCAGGGAAAGCAGAGATCTGAATGAGATTTCTCTGGAAAGACTCTACGGAGTTTTGAAAACTTATGAACTGGAGCAAGTTCAGAGTAAACAGAGATATGGCTGGGGTAAAACACAGAACCATTCGAGAGCTCTAGTCGTTGAGTCACCTGTACCGGAAGAAAAGAAGGATGTTGTTGTTCCTTCTAAGACTACTCAGGAATTTGTTGTACCTGAGATGTGTCAGACTGCTTCTTCCAGTGGTGACGAAGAGTTCTATACAATGGAAGAGCTTGAATAGTTAGAAGATCAATCTCTATCACTGTTTGCCAAGAAGTTTGGAAACATGAGATCAGGAAGAACCCCTCCTACAAGTACAAACCTACTGTCAATAGGTTTCAAAAAGGAGGTTACTCATCTTCTACAAGCAAAGGAGGATACAAGACTGGGATGGTGGATAGAAGCAAATTCAAATGCTTCAACTGTGGTGAACCTGGACACTTTGCAACTGAATGCAAACAGCCCAAGGTTCAAGGAAAGAGAAAATATTCGTACGATGAGCTGAAGCAGAAGTATGATGCATTGGTTAGAAAGCATCAGGGTACTTCTAGAGGTCAAAGCTTCAAGAGCAAATCATATCTAGCAGAAGGGAAAAGCTGGGATGATACAGATAGTGATGAAGAAGAATAGATTGGGAATGTTGCTCTCATGGCTAATGCTGGATCATCTTCACCTCCTCCTGCTGGAAGCTTTCAGGTAGATCCTACATGCCCTAAACTTTTTATGCAATTACGACTTGAAAGAGATGATGCTATTAAAAAGATGAAAGCTGCCAATCTTAAAATTGATACATTAGTCTTAGAAATTCATGCTTATAAGATGAATGAGATGAAAGTATTAAAACCTAAAATAGAACAATTGACTATGGATTTAGGATTACAATGTGCTAAAGTCAAAGTTCTAGAGAAAGGTGAGATTGCTTTAAGACTTCAGCTAGACGAAGAGAAAGTGAAATGTAAAGCCTTTAAGGATGCCTCCATGATAGTCAAAGAACTTAATGATAAACAAGAGATCAAGAGAACTGTTGGAATAGGTTTTGACTATAACAAATCTGTAGGTAAGGCTAGTAACATTACTCCTTTTAAGAAGAGTGCTGAGGAGAGAGGGATTCCCTTTGTTTTGAAAGATTCCCCTAAACCTTTGTTTAAAACCTCAGAAGCTGAACCTCTTTTAGAGACTCCTGTTGTCATTAGATATGAACTCAAACAGGAAGACCTTAAATTGAAAGAGAGTAATGAGAAGAGAGATGAGATCCTGACATCACTGAAACCAATCAAAGTGAAAGGCAATGTTAGGTTGCCTAAAGCTGGTTTAGGTGTCAACTCTGAGAGAACTAAATTCAACAAGCCTAATAATTTTGTGAATAGTAAGAACAAGAACAATAGATGTCATTCTACTGAAAACTTTAAATCTGATAACAAGGTTAGAGTAGAATCTATTGATGTTCCTACTACTATGACTTATACTTCTGTTGTTCCTGCTTTTGATGCATGTCATAAATCTTGTAGTGTTGATAATTGTATGACTTGTGCTTTCAATTTGATGTCTGCTTATTTTAAAAATTTGCATGCTAAAAATGAAAACACATCACCTAGACAACACACAAACAACAAGCATGCTAGATCAAAGACTGCTAGTCCTACTCGTGTTAGGAAGGAGACTTATTTTCCAAATCCTAAAACTAAGGTTTATAAGGCTGTTGTTAAGGAAGTAAGTTCAGTCAAGTCTGAACCAAGTATCAGTCCAAGAGGCTCTGTTGTTACACCTGAAAGAAATCAGTTCTTTAAGTTTGCTGGACCCAATCAAGTGTAGGTCCCAAAGAATGTTTAATCAAGTTGTCTTTTGCAGGGTGCCAGTGGAATTGTTCGTGTTACCTGGGTGCTTGACAGTGGAGCGTCAATGCACATGACTGGCAATAGATCCCTGCTGGAAGACATAAGAGAAGGAGCTGGCCCAACAGTGAGCTTTGCTGATAATAGCAAAGGTCGTACTGTGGGATATGGCAAGTACAAAATTGGAAAGATCATCATAGAAGAAATTGCTATAGTGGAAGGACTTCAACATAATCTCCTGAGTGTTAGTCAGTTTTGTGACAAGGGATATTATGTTCATTTTGAAAAGGAGATATGTATCATTAAACATATCAAGGATAAACGTCCTTCACTATGTGGCATAAGGAAAGGCAATATATTCATAGCTGATTTGTCTTCAGGACCTGGAAACGAAGTTCACTGTTTCTACGCCAAAGCGTCTGCTGAAGATAGTTGGTTATGGCATAAGAAACTCTCACACCTCAACTTCAAAACCATGAACTCTCTAGTCAAGAGAGATCTAGTGAGAGGTTTGCCTTCCCTGGAATTCTCATCTGATGATCTTTGTGAAGCTTGTCAGAAAGGAAAAGTGAAGAGAGCATCTCACAAAGGCAAGACCATCAATACCATTACAAATCCACTTCACTTACTGCATATGGATTTGTTTGGTCCTGTGAATGTTGCATCAATTGATGGAGGAAGATATGCCTTAGTCATTGTGGATGACTTCTCGAAATTTACCTGGGTTTACTTCCTAGCTTCTAAGGATGAAACCCCGATGACAGTGATTGATCATATCAAGTTGGTTGAGTTGGAAAAGGGTGTTCCTGTAAAAGCTTTAAGATCAGATAATGGAACTGAGTTCAAGAATCATACCTTAATCAACTTTTACTCTGACAAGGGAATTAACAGACAGTACTCAGCACCAAGAACTCCTCAGCAGAATGGAGTCATCGAAAGAAAGAATCTTACACTGATTGAAGCTGCTAGAACAATGATTGCTGAAGCAAAGCTTCCTCTGTACTTTTGGGCTGAAGCTGTAAGCACTGCCTGTTACACCCAGAACAGAACCTTGATCAATAAGGATCACATGAAAACTCCTTTTCATCTGTATAACAACAAGAAACCATATGTCAAACATCTTCATGTCTTTGGAGCCAAGTGCTTTGTTCTTAAAGATGGTGAAGAGAACTTAAGTAAGTTTGAGCCAAAGGCATATGAAGCAATCTTTGTTGGTTATACCAAAATTGCTTATAGAGTTTTTGTGATTGACACCCTGTCAGTGAAAGTTAGTGTCAATGTTACATTTGATGACACTAAACTTCCAAGTCTACAATTTGCTGATCCATCTGAGTCTCTGAAGTTTGACAACTATCCAGACTCTGATTCAGATGATGATATACCACCTAAGGTTGCAACAGGAGATGACAACAATGATGGTAATGATCCAGGCAATGGTGGAGGAAATGGTGAAAACACTGGAGATTCCACTAGTGCCAGTGGTGGATCATCAAGTCAGCCTGGCAACAACTCAGGGGGAGCTGATGGATCAACTAGTCACACATTTCAGCTCAATGATAGTACTGCTGAATCATCAAGGACACATCTTCCAAGGGAAAGGATTTGGAGCAGAGATCATCCCTTTGATTTAATTATTGGTGATCCTGATGTTGGTGTAAGGACTAGAAGTGCTATGACAAATGAATGTCTATTCTCTGGTTTTCTATCACAATTAGAACCAAAGAAAATAGATGAAGCACTTGCTGATCCTGATTGGGTTCTTGCCATGCAAGAAGAACTCAATCAATTTGAGAGACAAGAAGTCTGGGCCCTGGTTCCAAGACCAAAAGGAAAATCTACCATTGGAGCTAGATGGGTCTTCCGTAACAAGTTAGATGGTGATGGCATTGTTGTGAGAAACAAAGCCAGACTGGTTGCAAAAGGTTATTCACAAGAAGAAGGAATTGATTCTGATGAAACCTATGCTCCAGTTGCTCGTCTTGAAGCCATCAGAATATTTCTTGCATTTGCTGCACACTCCAACTTCAAGGTTTATCAAATGGATGTGAAAAGTGCATTTCTGAATGGAAAGCTAGAAAAAGAAGTATATCTGGAACAGCCCCCTGGCTTTGAAAATCCAGAGTTTGCTGATTTTGTATACTTCCTATTCAAAGCTGTCTATGGACTCAAGCAGTCACCAAGGACATGGTATGACACTCTCTCTGAATTTTTAATTGAAAACAATTTTACTAGAGGTGTCATAGACAAAACTCTCTTTTACAAATTGCATGATAAGGATATGATATTTATACAAATATATGTTGATGATATTATATTTGGTTCTACTAACGATAACTTGTGCAAGAGATTTGCTAAGTTGATGCAGAGTAACTATGAGATGAGTATGATGGGTGAGCTGTCCTACTTCCTTGGTCTTCAAGTAAGCCAAAAGGAAGATGGAATATTCATTTGCCAATCCAAGTATGTCAGAGATCTTCTTCGAAAGTTCAATCTAGAAGACTCTTCACCGGCAAAGACACCCATGGCCACTGCCACAAAGCTTGACCAGGATAAATCTGGTAAGAAAGTTGATATCACAAGCTATCGAGGTATGATTGGCTCTTTACTTTATCTCACTGCAAGTAGACCAGATATCATGTTTGCAACATGTTTGTGTGCTAGGTTCCAAGCTGATCCTAAAGAATCACATCTTATAGCCGTCAAAAGAATCTTTAGATATCTTAAGGGTACACCTGGATTAGGTATTTGGTACCCTAAGAATACTGGTTTTGACTTAACTGGCTATACAGACTCTGATTATGCAGGATGCAGGATTGATAGGAAGAGTACGTCTGGAAGCTGTCAATTTCTAGGACGTCGGTTGGTTTCCTGGTATAGCAAGAAGCAGCACTCCGTGTCTACCTCTACTACTGAAGCTGAGTATATAGCGGCTGGTAGCTGCTGTGCTCAGATCTTGTGGATCAAGAATCAACTGAATGATTATGGTGTTGTAGTAAACAAAATTCCAATATTTTGTGATAATACAAGTGCCATAGCCATTTCCAACAATCCGGTTCAACATTCAAGAACCAAGCACATTGATATCAGGTATCATTTCATTCGAGAACATGTCATGAATGGTACAGTGGTGTTACATTTTGTACCCACGACTGAGCAAATTGCTGACATCTTCACTAAACCACTGGATGAATCCACTTTCTCTAAGCTAGTTTGTGAGTTAGGGATGTTAAATATGACATAGTTCTCTTGTATATATTTTTCATATGCATTATATGTTTTTGTATATTTTTTGTGAATTTTCTGTATAATTATATCTATATTATTAGATTTTATATGATTTTCTGTATATTATCTGATAATATTCTGAGTAATTATGCATGCTTGTATATTAGTCAGTAATTTTCTAAGTGCTCATACACTCCCCTGTAATATTCTCTAAGCATTTAGATAATTATTTTTAATTATTTTGTATTTTTCAAAATTAATTAAGCATAAATATTTGATTTTAAGTTAATTCATCTTTTTGAATTAAAGTTAAAGTCATAAGTATTTATATTTAATTAAAGTTGAAATTTACAAAATATTTGTGTAATTTATAGTATTATTTTTATTATAGATTTTTGATTTTAATTGCAAAAAGTTTTATCTTTTAAATTAATCAAAAAATCATATTATTATTATTTGTTTTTCTGGTAGACAATAGCATTGTCTACAGGTTGGCTCGGCAAGACAATTATATTGTCTTGCTGAACTGGTTTTTGCCTGCTTATCAAACAACTCGGCAAGACAATCCCATTGTCTTACCGAGTCTGCCATAAGTCATTTGATGTATTAGTAAGACAATCTAATTGTCTTACTGACACACCGTTTGTCTGCATTACTCGGTCTCGGCAAGACAATTTTGAATTGTCTTACCGAGACCACTCCCCTCTTTGTCTTGCTGTATGTATATATATGTCTCAAGACAATTCGAGCAAGACAATTCGATTGTCTTGCCCGTTGCCTTCATCTTCTTCACCACTGCATACAAGAACATCACACACACTCGACCTCGTTTTTCAAGTTTTAGAGATAAAAACTTGCTCGGTTTCGTGTTTCAAGCTTCGATTGCTTGCTTGGTTACTCGTTTTCGACTTGATCAAGTCGAAACTCTGCCGAAATTTGGACTGATTTGGTGTGATTTGTGCGTTTTCTTGCTTAAATCTGGGTTCATCGATTTGTGAGGAACGTTTGCTCTTGATTCCTATAAACCGGTTGCTTGGATTTCGATTTTAGGGTTCTTCATTTGAAATTGGGGCTTTTGGATTTAAGGGCGCGTTTGGCTTTGTTGGGTTATTTGAATTTAAGGACTTGTTTGTTTGGCTAACTTTTGGATTAATTGATTAAGTGCCATTTTAATTAATTAACTTTTAATTCGATTTTATTCTAATATTTCGAATTATTAATTAATTAATCCAGTTTTAATTATTAGTTGAAATTTGCGAGACATTTGAGAATTCTCATTTAATTTGGAAAATTCTCGCTTAATTCAATTTTTAATTATTAAAAATGGCCGGAGAATTCGTGATTGCTGAGACTAACTACTGTGCCAGCCTTAACCCTGATGACTGCTCAGATAGATTCAAGACTTGGGTCAGATTTCTTTCGAGACAGAGTCTAGTCAGTACGGCACTGACAGCAGATATTCCAATTAAGCTGCAACCTCTTTTTGACTTCTACTCAAATGCTGTCAATTCTACGACCCTGGAGAACTACAAGATTTTAGGGGATCTACCTAACAGGAAAAGGATTGTAATTACTGTCGATGATGTGAACCGGATCTTAGGATTTCCAAGGGACAATTTTGAGCCAGATCCCTCAGAAGATGAACTGAGACAATTCTTTCAGGATATTCACTATCAAGCTCAGATTTTTCTCCCTAAGATGTCAAAGGGAAATCTGAAGGCTGAATGGGATGTGTTCTTTGACACTCTTGCGAAGGTGTTTGCTCCCACTAACAGAAAGAATTTTGGAAACATATCTTCGATGCTGCAAATCTTTGGATTCAGCATAGCTTATAACCGACGAATCAACTTTGGGAAGATATTGCTGAGGGAGATTATAAGAAAGATGGGGTCTGTTACACAGAGATCAATTCATCAGAATGAGAAAGTCGAATGCTTCTATCCAAGGTTTCTGATGTTATTTATGAACGATAAAATGAATGATGTTGATAGGAACATGTACATCGATTCTCCTGTTGTTCCTATTCAGAGGACTTGTGCCAAGATCCAGACCCGGCTGGTAAACAAGAAAAAGCATGACAAGGTGCCACTGGTGGTGACTCCTTTCATGCTAGAGCAATTCAGTGCTCCATTTCAACCTGTTCAAGTTCCAGCACCACTACAACAGCAACAATATCAACCTCAACAACAACAACAAGCTCAACAAGAACAACCGAAACAACAATCACCTCCACAAAACCCTCAACCACTTCAACTTCTGCAAGACTATCAGTCATCCAGCCAATCCTCACATTACTCTCCCTACAACCCTCCTTACAATTCACCACATCAATCACCTCTCCAATCATCATACACTTCTCCTCACCAATCTCAACACCAATCCCCTCCACATTATAACTTCTTCCCAGACCAACAAGCCTCCATCCTTCCCTCACAATCTGAACCAACACCTTCACCTACACATACACATACCAAACCTCAACCACAATCGACCTCTCAGCCACTGCCTGCTGATTCTGCTATCAATCCAGGCCTACAGGACTTCAGGGCTGATTTACAGGTAGCTCAGGTACTTTCTAATCTCACTGATACCTTTAATATTGATATTGCAGATTTTGATTGTGATATTGGATTTGATTTCCAGACTCCCAGCATTGAACCTGAAAACACCCAGGTTCATATCCAAGCTGATGTTTCCATTTCAACAACTGATTCTTCCTCAAACACTTCAAACAACACTACTACAACCCCAGTTGTTAGAAAGGTAGCCCGGAAACGGAGTGGGAGTGCAATTTTAAGAGATCCCGCAGCTCTGTCTCATAAGAAGCAAAGGGTGGCAGAACCAGAGACAACTGCAGCTGCATCCATTTCCTCCCAAAAGGATTTGGACACTGAAACGGTAAATATACAGTCTCTAGATTCATTCTCTCCACAGAATGCATTTATTGAAATTGGCCGTCCGACCGCGGTATCCTGTAAAGAGTCAAGCACACAACTAGCACTCACGCTAGTAAACACTGAACCTGTGTCTTTTGATTCCTCACTTAGAGAGAGCACAGAATTTCAAAACATGTTATATGAAAAATTTTCTGATCACTCTTTCTTTTTGGATCAGGATCTACTTGGCAACCTGCAAGTACATCAGCCTTCACAGGCATCTGAAGGACAATTTGTTCCTTCACTTCCTACAGTTCCATCTCAGGGAACTATGGTTGTATATACAGGTTCTGGTGACGGTGTGAAAACTACGAGTGAAATCAGGCAAACACCGAGCGAAACACATGCACGAGAGGATAGTGAAAAATCTTTGAGTGTTCGTGAGGTGAGTGCACACACCAACACAGATCTGCTACAGGAACAAATGGCTGCTCTGAAAGCTGAGATTGAAAGGTTGAATGCTGAGAATGCCAGATTCAGAAGTGGAGAGCTGGTGACTCTGCAAGAGAAAGTTGTTGATCCTTCCTTTACTTCTCTGAAAAAGGAATTGGATGATCATGTACAGGGCATTCACTCTAGGATGGACAAATTTGATAAGAATCAGGAGCTCTGTCTGACGAAGCTTGACAACTTGGAGCAAACTCTGGCTCAAGTTGTTCAACACTTAAAGATTAATCCGTTAACATCTCAGTCTACTCCAGAGGATCCCTCAACTAAGGGAGAGAAAGATAAGAAGG
Organism: Daucus carota subsp. sativus; assembly: GCF_001625215.2. NCBI lineage: Eukaryota > Viridiplantae > Streptophyta > Magnoliopsida > Apiales > Apiaceae > Daucus > Daucus carota. The sequence goes on from NC_030383.2 coordinate 28,040,073, forward strand.
ATAAGGATGACAAAGATGATCACAGCAATGCTGATGCTGCTGATAGGAGTGATAAGGGTGGAGATACTGATAGGAGTGATAAGGGTGGAGATGGAACAAGTGAAAAGGATTCTTCTGCAGCTGGCAAGTCTAAAGGCAAAATGCCTGAATCTGAGAACATCTTCACTAATCAGGATTATGACAACATTCCTGAAGATGTTGATGATGATGATGCATTTGATTCTGCTTATTTTGTAGCTGAGGAAGAAGGTCGTTTCGAGGAAGGCTTTCTTTTCAATGAAGATCAGTCTCTGGACCCTGAGCATATGGAAAAGGTCAGAATGTTTAAAGCTCAACATGAAGCTAGCAAAGCAAAGCTTCAGGAACTACAGAAACTGGTGGATGAGAAGAGGACAACTGATGAGTTGATCAAGCTGGAGAAACAGAAGATATGGGATGTAAAGTGCAAGGAAAAGAGAGAGGATATCTCCAGGAAAGTTGGTGAAAGCTGGGATATTGCTAGGCAATTCCTCTCTGGACCTCAAAGGGAACCTTTCAATGATGGTAAGTTCAAATCCTTCATTTATGACCTGAGAGAGGCTAACCCTAATGAGGATATGTTTATGCGTGCTCTTGCTCTCGAGTTAGAATACATAACTATTGGTGTCAAGAATCTTCTCAATGAATGGGAGATCATTATTTCTACTCAGAGAAACGGAACATTCAGGGTTTCATTTGATTTATTCAAGTTTCTATCTCTAACTGAAATCTGGGTGATTCGTAACAAGATCAGACGCAGCTCAAATCTGAATGAACTCCTACGTGACAGACTTATGGATTGTGCAATTCATAACAGTCCACAAGTTGTCAGAAATCCCTACTGTGTTAAGTTCATTCACGAGGGAAAGTTTGGAACCTTCTATCTGGACTACCAACATCTTCTTAAGTATGATGTTAATCAGATGGTTCTTGTATCAACAATTCTACGTTCCAAGGGCTTCGCTACTAAGGCCAAAGCTGATGCTGATACTGAGATTGTGAACTACTGCACAAGGAGGATCATTCAACAATACTTCAGAAAGATGAAGTTTATCAACCAATCTCAGCCAGCAGATTTCATCGAAGACCCTGTTGACATAGAAGTTCAATATCATCTTTCATTGGCTCGTGAAAGAAAGAAGCGTGGAGAATCCACTGCAGCTGAAGAGCCTACTCAGAATGAGCCTTCTACTCCAATTATTCACTGTTCAGATGCTGAAGAAGGAGAAGTCACTCGTTCTGAGTGAATAGATTGATTAGGATATTTGTTAGATATGTTCAAGGAACATCCTTTTGTAATCTATTTATGATCATGGTTTAATGTTTAATGCAAGCCATAAACTTTTGCTATTTACATTCCGTTGTTTAAATCTTTGTCTTATCTGTTAGTTGAGTTATCCTCTAGGAAATTTGCATGTTATGTTAACAAACAAATAGGGGGAGATTGAAAGGCATATGTTCAGCCTATTTGTATTTAAAGAGGTACAACTCAACTCAGATAAGAAAGCTCAGTAAATAGCAAGTCATCGGAATCCGTACGAAGAACGTCAAATGATTTATGGGAATTATATGTCAGATAAATTCCAGGATGCTGCTGCACACCACTGAAAGAAGTTCATTAATATGTTCAAGCCTCAGTGCACAAATAATCTTTTGTGGCACGTCCAGGAGTTCAGAAGATATAAAGTTCTATACTTTATTTCATCAGAAGATTCCATTTAATGAAGATGTACTTACAAGACGAAGACTCGACGAACAAACCAAATTCTTAATGTTTATTTGACAGAGAATATTTGATTTAACTAGATACAGATGAACCAGACAGTACATCTGTGTATCAGTTATTCAAATTAAATATTTGAAGTCAAGCAGAAGTGGTAGTTCGATCGATCGACAATTCAAGAAGAAGTTATTAAAGTTTAAAGAAGACGGGATGCTGTACTACTGAAGATTGGGTGATTTAATATTTAATAGACTATTATTTCACTTCTCAAATAATTATATTAATTATGTAATTTATTTATTAAATTAATTCACTCTCGAATTAATTTAATTTATGAATTTATATGATTAACTTAATTAAGTGGATAATTTTCTATTTTATATATATCTCAAAATTACATCATTTATCACCTAAATCACCTCAGCAAGACAATCTAAGATTGTCTTGCCGAGTGCACCATCTTCTGCCAAGACAACTCAGTTGTCTTACCGAATGCATGAGTATAGCAGCAAGACAATCTCAAAGAGATTGTCCTACCGAAGATTCAAGTATCAGCAAGACAATCCCTTAGAGATTGTCCTACCGAAGTAATTGCCTGCAAGACAATAGATTGTCTGACCGAGACATGGACTCTTGCAAGTCAATTATGAATTGTCTGACCGATGGAAGGCTTCCAAGACAATTCTTAATTGTCTGGCCGAATGGTTCCTGCAGACAATCCTAATTGTCTGACCGAAGGTCATTTGTCTTACCCTTCCTGAAGATTGTCTTTCTGCCATGCTTTTGGCTTGCTAGGCAATTGTAATTGTCTTGCCCTTGCTAGATTGTCTTTACTTGTAATTGTCTTGTCTTTGCATTGTCTTACAAGTACAAAGCTTTGCCTATATATATGGCTTAGCTTCTTCATTTCTAAGTGTTCATCACTTTGATATTCAAAGCATTTATAAAGCTTTCAAGTTGTTCGTAACTTGCTTGATCGTTATATCCACAGTTTTCTGTGCTTTGATAACCCGGTTGTTTTAATCACTAAATCTAGAATATACCCTGTCGAATTTATTCTACGAATTTTAGTGGACATTAAAACTGAACCATATTAATTATATAACGACTTCAAACATTGTTATATTAATTAATTATAATCTGATTAACAAGTTTTATTCAATCAGATTCACTTCCGCGATAATTTGGTATCGATTGTATTCAACCCCCCCCCTTCTACAATCGTATGTGGACCTAACAAAACATGGTTCAGTCCTCATCAGTTGACTAGTTACATCTCATCAGTTGAATGTCCTTCACTTAGATAAAATTACATGGCATTTGATATTTACAATTAGCCACCCTATTCTACCCATCCGTTGACAATTCCCAAAGACAAGAAATATAACAATTACAACTGAAATTTGATAAAGATGCTAAGTAAGACATGTTACAAAATGTTTATGTTATCATCAAAAATTATTGATTCCTAACAGTATGCAATGTTATGTACGAGGCCTGATATCTGCTTTGCCGTGGGCATGATTAGCAGATACCAGTCAAACCCAGGACAAGAACATTGGAGTGCCGTAAAAGCAATACTCAAGTACCTGCGAAGGACTAAGGAGTATATGCTAGTTTACAAGTCCTCTGATTTATTGCCTCTGGGATATACCGATTCGGATTTCCAGACAGATAAGGATAAGAGAAAGTCCACCTCGGGATGTGTTTTTACTTTGGGAGGTGGATCCGTAATATAGAGGAGTGTGAAGCAGAAATGCATCGCAGACTCAACCATGGAAGCTGAATATGTGGCAGCCTGTGAGGCAGCCAAAGAGGCTATATGGTTCCGAAACTTCCTGCAGGATTTGGATGTGGTTCCTAATCTGCCACAGCAAATCACGATTTATTGTGATAACACTGGTGCTGTGGCGAATATCAAGGAACCACGGGCCCATAAGGCATCGAAACACATAGAGCGTAAGTATCACCTCATACGACAGTTCGTTAAGCGAGGAGATATCATTGTGGCTGACATAGCATCGAAGGATAACCGGGCAGATCCTTTCACGAAGAGCTTACCAGCTAAGGCTTTTCAGGAGCACGTGGAAGCGATAGGAGTCAGATACTTGGTCACATAGTTATTATAGTTGGTAGTGGATTGCTTGTAATAAACACTGATATACTCTAAGAATATCCTGAGTATAAGTGGGAGATTGTTAGGGTTATACTGAAATATTCGTTTCAAGTATATAACAATTATTTGAGAATTTTGAATGCATATTTTCACATTGTCTGTATATTATATATTGTAGACAATCTAGTATCAAATGGGATAGCAGAAGATTAGATTGTCGAGTTCCTTATATAATATAATAAAGGTTCACATCTAAATGTTGTTAGACAAACCATTGGAACGACTGAAGTATTATTTGGAAATAGTTTATCTTGACTATTGAATAATACTTATATACTTTGTGTATATTGAACGGGATCAAAATAGTAGAATAATTGTTTCTTTAATTCTGACAATAAAGAACTAAGATTCTATGATGTTATTAATGCTTAAGTTCTCAAATCCGGATATAGTGATTGACACTTGTATTTAATGCACATGCCTTGACTCATAAGTTAAGTAATTTATTTTAAATTACGATTTTATGTATTGGGCAATGACATTATATACAGAGTGGGATATTGACTATAGAAGGAAACCGTGTCCGAAAAATATATTCGGGTGATGATGTCCTCTTGAAAGCTCATAAAGATAATTATGCTTTAGTCCTGCAGGCAGATTTGTTCTTGCATAATTATAAGGTTGAGTGGATGATCAAGGATAAAAGATATTGATTAAATTAATTGTCAGAAATTAATTTAATTAATGGACATGCGATATCTTAAACATGGGGAATTTATAAGCAATTAATATGGGAGCCGAATTAAATAATTAATTTACGGAATTAGGAAAGGTAGTGCAAATATTAATTCTTTAGTGGAATGAATTAATATTTAATGTGTTAGGTCCTATAAACTCACTATATAAGATGATATAGTGATCACAATCTGTAACACAGTATGACAATATAAGAGATTGAAAACAATAAACTCTTATTCACAAAGCTTGAATGGTTACAAAAACTCTCTCAGTAATTTATATTATATTACTAAGAGCTGCTAGGGTTCTTAACAATATACTCGATAACTCTACTCTTATAGAGTAACCCTAATCTGTGTTTATATAGACACAGTTACAAAATCAATCCCTGATTTGATATCCTATAAATCAGCTATGTATTCTATCAATCAAAGATTGCTCCAGTTTTCTGTTTAGTTTCCATAGTCAGCAAATCACTCCTCCGCTTCTATCCTTCCTTGAAGTATATCCGCTTCTGAGCTCTTTCCACGTGTAAACTCTGACGAGTCTTGACTATGTAAACTCTGATCAGACTTTATCAAACTCTGGTCAGACTTTACTAAACTCTAATCAGCTTCATCAAACTCTGATCAGCTTCCAGCTTAAACTCTGATCACTCCTGTTCTAAAACAAACTTTAAGAACATTAGTAATCATCAATTATATCTAACAATCTCCCCCAACTTGTGCATAAATATGTTATGTGCAAGTTAACAGATAATTGATGATGTCAAAATAGATAAGTCAAATGCAACTGAGTTTAACTATATAACAGAAAATTTTTTAAAACTTACAGATACTTTACTCCCTAGCTTCATAGACACCATGAGCTGTCTTTAGATATCCTTTGAGGAGCTCTCTTTCAGCTTCTTCAAGTACTGTAATCATCTGTCTCTTGATCTCTCTAAGCTCTGGATCTGAAACTCCAGTTTGGTAAATTGCAGCTCTGAGATCATATATTTTATTTCTTCTCAAGTCTCTATCCAGCCTGATATTGTAAGCTTTATCAGACTCTTCATTAAATGCAAGAGTTCTGATTCCAGCTATTGTTACTATTTTTGCTGAATTTTTCTTCATCTCAACCAGCTGTCCTTTATGATTGAGGTATTTAGGAATGAAAGGTCCAGCATTTTTGTTTCCTGTAATACCCATCTTTCTTCTGATTTGATCTTTGAGCAGATTGGAGATGTGTTGACATGACTTGTTCTTTACTTGAAATATGTGTGAGACATATCTCAATTCCTCCCAGTGTTTAGCATAGAGATCAGCTTCAATTACTCTAAACACTGTTCCATCAGACATGAAGTAGATAAGAATGTTATCTCCTCTGTCATTCTTCACCAGCTGGACTGAATCAAGTTTGTCCATTTTTTCTTGCAATGCTCCAGTCTTGGGAGCACAGAGAGATGAGGGGTCTGTTGACATTGATCCTATACTCTGATCAAATTTTTCATATTTAGATCCCAGCCCTCCTTTATCTCTTCCTGCTTTTTGACGAGAGATTGGTTGAATTGAGCCCTTTTCAAAGTTTATCTCAGTCATCAGACTAGGCTTTGCAAATCCTGCCAGTGGAGTAGTTGTTGGTTTGAACACAGCTTGAGCTTTGTCAGAGGTTGTGTCTTTCTTTGCTTCCTTATTAACTTGAGCTATGTCAGAGGTTAATCTTTCTTTTTGTGATTCTGCAACATGAGCTTTGTCAGAGATTGCAGCTTCTGATTTCTTTTCCTTTACAACTTGATCTTTGTCAGAGGTTGTAGACTTCTTCTTATCCCAGCCTTTTTCAAGGTGTTCATCTACTTTGCTTTTTCCCTTGGATGTATACTCATCTTTAGAGTATATCTTTTTGACTGGTAAACTCTGATCAGCAACAGTAGTTTCCTTGATCAGTATCCCTTTCTCTTTTGGCTTGGTGGTTGATTTTGCAGGCTTTTGAATTTTTCCAGAGTTTATAGCTTCAGCATGTTCTTTCTTTAGCTCAGCTTCCTCTGCAGCAATCAACTCCAAATCCAATTTGGCTTCTGGATTTTCTTGTTCAAAGATCAATCTAGCAAGTTCTTCATCAGTCAATGGTCTATCTGATCCAGCCACTGGTCTGTGCTTTGATCCAGATGTGACATTATGTGTTGGCACTGGAACAGACTTTTGCTTAGATTTTGAACTGTCAGAGTTTGTTGCTTTTCCACCAGTTCCTGCTTGAAATCTCTTGTGCTTTGTGAAGTCATCCACATCATCATCATCATCATCCTTCTTCTTTCTCTTCAGAGTTTAAGAAGTAGACTTGCATTTGACTTTAGCTACTCTCTCCCCCTTTTTGACATCATCCTCATCAGGAATCAGAATTGATGTGATCAGAGAAAGTGAAGATTGGATGGCTTCAAGCTGTTTAGACATTTTCTCTTGAGTAGACTCAATGGTGGTCATCCTCTTTTCCATAGATTCATTTGCAGACACCAGCTTCTTAACATCATCTTTCAGAGGTAGTAGAGTCCTTTTCTTCTCCATAGTTTGAGTTTCCTTGAGATTGGCTACCTCTGTTCTGAGACCATCTATAGACTTAGATGTCTGATCATGAGCAGGATGAAATGTCTTAAGATAAAGAACTGTAGCCTTGAGGCTTGACATGACATCAGAGTTTGTAATTTTATTCTCTGCCATAGATAAGAATTCTTCAGCTTTAGTTGGCTCCAGAGAATGCTGGTGGCTCAGCCAGAGTTTATCCCATACTTCAGTTGGTGGATCAACCTGAAGATCCCTGGGAAGTGGATCAGAGTTTGTGTTCAGAGTTTGCAGCCTGGCATTATATTTGCTGGTAGACTCCCACTTCTGTTGTAGATGTGACAGAGGGACTTCATCATCATTTTCATCATTGTCATCATCTGAACTTTCATCATCCTCATCATTATCAGATGCAGGATTAGCAACTTTCTCAACAGGATCTTTAGCAGATTTGTCTTGAGCTTCAGACTGTGATTTGCTAGGCTCTTCACCAGCCTTAGCAAGAGACTGCAGGGCTTCCAATGCTACCTTGTCAGATTCATCAACTACATCAGACTTGTAGTTTTCTGGAGCTGTATCATGAATAATGGCACCCTCAGGAATTGTCATTGGAGAATGAGGAATTGGTGTGGAGGGTCCATGATCAGATATTGGATTGTTAAAATCAGACACTGGTGTCTCAGCTTCATCTGTAGCTTTCTCCTTGCATATAATTTCCTCATCTACTTCAGATGAAGTAGAGGATGCTGTGGCAGCAGAGATTGGAACAGCCTGAAGAGGAAGCACCATCAGAGCTTGAGATAGATCATCAGGAGTTGTAGTGGATGTTGCTTGCTCTTCTTCAACAGTAAAATCTGTGATCTCAGTTATGGGCACCCTTGTCCTCTTAGCCTTGTTAGCCCTTCTTTTAAATCTTGCTGGCTTTGTTTGAGGACTGGTCTGTAGATTTTCAGAGTTTGTTGCAGGAGAAGGTTCAGAGGTTATTGCATGTGCAGGTTCAAGATCATCATAATCATAGGCTGCAACCAGTCTCCTTCTTTTCTGCCTTTGAGGAGAAGCAGCTTCAGAGTTTACAGGATCAGAGTTTACAGCATCAGAGTTTACTGGTTTATCAGACTTTGTCTTCAGAACTTGTGTAGCAACAGAGGTTCTGGTCTTCTTTGTAGAAGGGGCATCAGATTTTGTAGATTTGGATGGTTTAGGTGTTGATGATCTGGGTTTCCTGGTGACTGTAGGTGAAACTGGATGTTGTGGTTGGGGTTGAGTCTGTTGTTGTGGTGCCTGAGGCATATTCAGCCTAGCTCTTAATGGAGCTGGAATCTGTAGAGGCCTGAGAACTGGTCTATTCTCATCTTTAGATATGAGATCTTTGAAAACCCTTTTATGAAGTTTAAAAGGTTTGATCTCATCTGCAGCATCAAAAGCCACTTCTCCAACAGTGGCATTAAACAACAATTGGCAAAATTGTGAAAAATATATAATCTGACGATTTTCATGCATTCTTTCACCAATATTTCTAATCACTAATCTACCAAAATCGAAATTAGTAGAATAGATCAGAGAATACCCAATCTGCAGCATGTCCATTGGAATAGCATCCCAGTTTGTAGATTTCTTCTGGAAAGCCCTGGTAATGCAATCAAAGAAAAAGCTCCACTCCTTCCTGAGTCCTGGACGCTTCAATTTACCCAATTTATCCAGAGAATCGTAGTAGCCCAAATCGATCATCATTGTTCTGAGATTAGCATCTCCATTTGTAATGTACCCAGCATGCTCTGGCAGGTTGAGTGCTGCTCGGACGGTGGCTGGAGTAACAGAATACTGTGCTCCATCATACTCAAATACAATGGATGGTGACCCAGCTTCACCACCATTGTCATAATGCCCTGTTCTCCAGAAAGTAATGATTTGACTTCCTGAGAGTCTGGCAGGAGCTGTAAGGGCAGTGACCAGGACACTCTGTGCCAAGAGTTGCTGAAAGGGATGATAATCACTTGGAACATCAGTGATGTCAAGGATGGCAGCATGATTGTTGGGAACAAATTCAACACCTGCAAAAGTAAAAGCTGAGGTCGCCATTAGAACAGAGTTTGTGAATGAAGGTGTTTGAGAAGGTGTGTAGGAGAAGATTTGAATTTTTGAGAGAAGAGCGTAAGAGTTTGTTGAGAGAGTGTGTGTAAAGATTAAGTGTATAAGTGAATAATAAGCAATAAAATCTGATGTGATAAACTCTTCAGATTTTGTTTAGCTGTACACGCTTGGGCTCTTTGTTCACTTGGACACCTGTCAGATTTTAACTGGTAGATGAATGTTAGTGGGATGGAGAAACGAGAGTAGTAATCATGAGTGCAGTAAAACATGTGCAGTAATAAATGGTGATTACACGTTCTCCTATTAAAATGTTTTTCATGCAAACCCACTAATAATACATCCGTTTGAAACACTCTCTTCACATTCTCTGAATATTTGAACTCCTGAAATGTCCAAGATTTTAAAAAAATCAAGATCAAATCTCTCGAATTTTAAACTCTGAGATTTAAATCAAAGAAAATAAATTTCTAAGGACCTCAGAATAGAGACATGATTTGCAGAATATTCATCAATAAATCAGAGTTTGTTACAAAATCCATAGCTCAATAATGTGCTTGTGAAATAATGTGTGTGATTTAACATATGAGATCAGAGACTAAAAAATTTCACAATTTCGTAATTATAAGGTAGACAAGAATAATTTATTTAAACTCTCAAGACATAGACAATTGACATACTCTGATGGAGAATAAAATAAACTAACCCCCTTTTTTTTTCTTTTCTTTTTTTTTTTTCAAGGACGCTTTTCAGTGTAAATGAATCACGACCTTTAAATATAATTTAGCAACAGTATTTCTCCAGTAATCAGAGATTGTGACTGGTCACCATAGATTATAAAATCTTGGCAATTACTTAATACCAGTAAATGTTTGGGTCTTCCCAGTCACTGTCATATAGACATCTAAGATCTCAAAGGAGTACCATGCTTATTTCCAGGGGTGTGTATAGCATCAGAGTTTATAATCACTGTCTAATTTACTGAGAGAAAATGCAAATTAATCAGTCTCACTTATAATTAAGATATGTGAAGTAGTAGAGTCTCAATGATATCAATATGTATATAGTGTAAAATAGTAGCACAAAATTGAGATCAAGATTAAGGAACTTTAATTGAGATTCATGATTACTAATTCAGATCATGCTTCATAATATCTTCACAGGTTAAGTGTCTCAGAGAAATAAAAATGAGATCATTTATCAAGATTCAGAGTTTACAAACATCAGAGAATATTGTCAGAGAATGGCGTCAGAGAATGTCAATCAGAGTATAACAAACAGAGTATATCATCAGAGAATGTCATCAGAGTTTAACAATCAGCGTATATTATGACAGATTTGTGAGCAAAACATATGGTAATTTGACAATTCAAATTTGAAAGATCTAACCATTATGTTTACTCAGTTCCTGATATCATGCCTAGCTCATTCACCAGCCTAGTAAAAGTTGCTTCACTTAATGGTTTGGTGAAAATGTCTGCTAGCTGCTGTTCAGTAGGAACAAAGTGAAGTTCAATGGTTCCTTCCTCCACATGCTCCCTTATAAAATGATATCTTATACTGATGTGCTTTGTCAGAGAATGTTGAACTGGGTTTCCTGTCATAGCAATAGCACTTTGGTTATCACAATAAATAGGAATTTTAGAAAAGGATAACCCATAGTCCAACAGTTGATTCTTCATCCAAAGAATTTGAGCACAGCAGCTGCCTGCAGCTATATACTCTGACTCTGTTGTTGATGTTGAAATGGACTTCTGCTTCTTGCTGTACCAAGAAACAAGTCTTCCACCCAGAAATTGACAACTCCCACTTGTGCTTTTCCTGTCAATTTTGCAACCTGCAAAATCTGCATCAGAAAATCCAATTAGACTGAAATCTGATTCTCTAGGATACCATAATCCCAATGATGTGGTTCCCTTGAGATATCTGAATATCCTCTTTACTGCAATCAGATGAGGCTCTCTTGGATCTGCCTGAAATCTTGCACATAGACATGTGGCATACATGATGTCTGGTCTACTTGCAGTCAGATAAAGCAAAGATCCAATCATTCCTCTATAGTTTGTTATATCCACTGATGCACCAGTATCTTTGTCTAGTTTGGTTGCTGTTTCCATAGGAGTAGTTGCAGCTGAACTGTCTTGCATACCAAATTTCTTTAAGAGATTTCTGGTATACTTGGCTTGATTGATAAAAATCCCATCTTCAGTCTGTTTAACTTGTAAACCCAGAAAATAACTGAGTTCCCCCATCATGCTCATTTGGTACCTGGACTGCATGAGCTTGGCAAATCTTTGACAGAGTTTAGCATTAGTAGAGCCAAAAATAATGTCATCAACATAGATTTGAACTAAAAGCAGATCATTACCATGATTCAAATAAAACAGGGTTTTATCTATGGTACCTCTAGTAAATCCACTTTCAAGAAGAAATTGAGCCAGAGTTTCATACCATGCCCTTGGAGCCTGCTTTAGTCCATAAAGTGCCTTGTCCAATCTATAGACATAGTCTGGATGCTTTGGATCCACAAAGCCTGGAGGTTGTTCAACATATACCTCCTCATCCAGTTTCCCATTTAGAAAAGCACTTTTGACATCCATCTGAAATACCTTGAATTTCTTGTGAGCAGCATAGGCCAGAAAGATTTTAATTGCCTCCAATCTTGCAACTGGAGCAAATGTCTCATCATAATCAATACCTTCCTGTTGTGAATACCCTTTTGCCACAAGCCTTGCTTTATTCCTTGTAATGACACCTTCACTGTCAGTTTTGTTTCTGAAAACCCATTTTGTACCAACTATGGATCTATCTTTAGGTCTTGGTACTAGGGTCCATACTTTGTTTCTCTCAAACTCATTTAGCTCCTCTTGCATTGCTTGAATCCAGTCAGCATCTTGAAGAGCTTCCTCCACTTTCTTAGGTTCTGTTTGTGACAGAAAGCAATGATGTAAACACTCATTTGCTGTAGCTGTCCTTGTTTGCACACCTGCTTCTGGATTTCCAATAATCAAATCAGGTGTATGAGATTTTGTCCACTTCCTTGCATGTGGAAGTTGACCATTTTCATCATTGGATCCTCCCCCTTGATCCATGCTCTCCTGATTCTGTTGATTATTCTCTGTAGCTCCCCCTAAATTTGTGCTATCAGAGTTTGAATCAGTATTCTCTGATGAGTTTGAGTCAGCATTCTCTGATGAGTCTTGGGTAGAGTTTGAAACATTCTGATGCTCCCCCTCAACAAGTGCTTCATCATCATGAACTTGTAAATTTTCACCAGAGTTTGCTGTATTTTGTTCACAGTCAGAGTTTGACTGTTCATCAGAGTTTGTCGAATCAGAGAATATTTCTTCATTTTCAAAATGCAGTTCTTCATGATCATCCATATCTGCTAAACCCATAATTCTTTTGTCATCAAATGACACATGTATGGATTCCATGATCACCTTGGTTCTCAGATTATAGACTCTGAAGGCCTTTGTTGTCAGAGGATAACCTACAAAAATGCCTTCATCAGCTTTTAAATCAAACTTGGTAAGATGTTCTGGATGAGTCTTCAATACAAAGCATTTGCACCCAAATATATGAAAGTACTTCAGATTTGGCTTCTTTTTCTTCACCATCTCATATGGGGTCTTGCCATGCTTATTAATCAAGGTTGCATTTTGAGTGAAACAAGCTGTTTGAACAGCTTCTGCCCAGAAATAAGTAGGTAATTTAGCCTCATCAAGCATAGTTCTGGCAGCTTCTATAAGAGTCCTGTTTTTCCTCTCAACTACACCATTTTGCTGTGGTGTACCAGGTGCAGAAAATTGTTGCATTACACCTCTTTCTTTGCAGAACTCTTCCATTGTTGAATTTCTGAACTCAGTTTCATTATCACTTCTAATGATCTTCACTTTGTCTTCAGATCCATGATCCAGTTGCTTCACATGATCCATCGGATGCAAGGCTGTTTCATCTTTAGAGTGAAGAAAATATACCCAAGTATATCTGGTATACTCATCAACAATGACAAGAGCATATTTCTTCCTTGCAATGGATGGTACATTGACTGGTCCAAATAGATCAACATGTAGAAGATAATATGGCTTCTTTATTGAGAATTCAGTCTTACTCTTGAAGGATGTCTTTCTCTGCTTGGCCTTTTGACATGAATCACATAATCCATCAGATGTGAGTAGTGATTCAGGGAGTCCTCTCACAAGCTTTTTCTTTATAAGCTCATTTATAGAGTTGAAATTAAGATGTGAGAGCTTCTTATGCCATTTCCAACTTTCTTCTGCAGAGATTCTTGTAGATAGGCAAATTGCTTTTCCTTCAGAGTTTGTAGGCAAGTGAATTTCATAAATATTCCCATGTCTTTGAGCAATCACTGCTACCTTGCCTGTTGACTTGCTTACTATCTCACTGTGTTCTTCATAGAAATCAACATGATATACTCTGTCACAGATTTGACTGACAGAGAGTAAATTGTGTTTTAGCCCTTGAACAAGAGCTACATTAGATATGATGACATTCCCAAGATTGATGTTGCCATATCCCAGAGTCCTTCCTATGTTGCCATCTCCATAAGAAACACTTGGGCCAGCTTTCTCCACAAACTCTGACAGCAGGGCCTTATTTCCAGTCATGTGTCCTGAACATCCACTGTCCAAGACTAGAATATTCTTCCTGTTGCCCTGCAATCACAAAGACCACTAATTGTTAGTTTTAAGGACCCAGACTTGCTTGGTTCCCTTGGCCTTATTAAGTTTGTTAGCTTTTGCAGCGGAATTATCATTATCAGAGTTTGAGCTAACAGACTTTGGATCAGAGTTTGTACTAGAGACAGAGTTTGTACTTGCAGAGTTTTTATTAACCTTTAAAGAAGGTTTCAATTGATAATAATCATAATACAAACTATGATATTCTTTGCAAGTATAAATAGAATGCCATAAACTACCACAATGAAAACATGGATCTTGTGGTTTATATCTAATACTACTTTTTCTAACTCCAGACTTTGTAGGTAAGGAGTTAATGTCTTTGTTCTTCCTGCAAAAATTAGCAAGATGATTAGTATTTCCACAGTTATGGCATGTCTTCCTAGGTGCATTTGGAATAGGCATGTAGTTATTACTCTTGTCTATTCCAATCTTGCCATTTCTATTTTTCCTAGGCTCCTTGTTTTTGTCATCAGACCTTATCTCTTTAATCTTATGTTTAAGCTGTTTCTGAGTCATCAGTCCTATGTTAACCTGTTTGGGCTTATCAGATTTTAAATTGTTGTTAATCTCTGATTTTGGTCTACTCTGTTTAGACTTAGAGGATTCAGCAACAAATTTAACAGGTTTAACCTTAGGTTTTTGAGTTTTAACAAACTCTGTTTTTGATGACTCAGCTTCTGAGTTATCAGTGTAACCTAGTCCCTTCTTCCAGTTTCCACTACCTAAGATATCCTGAGTAGTTTTGCCTGAATTAGTCCATGTCTTAATAATCTCCTTTTCCTTAGCAAGTTCTGATTGAAGAGATGCATACCTCTTTAATAATTCATCTTTGACAATGACAGCATCATCTCTTTCTTTCTGAACTTCCAACATCTGAACTAATTCTTTTTCTAGATAATCATTCCTTTTCTTTACACTTAGAGTTTCAGATTTTAATCTTTCATTTTCTAAAGTCTGATCTTTAAAGCTGATATGCAAAGTTTTAAGAAACAATCTTAACTCAGTTATATCTTCAGTATCAAAGGCAAGAGTAGAATGAGGTACCTTTGCAGTAGATTCAGAGTTGTTGTCAGTGTTTGCCATCAGAGCATAATTGACTTCTTCCTCTGAATCAGATGTATCTGTCCAGTTTCCTTTCTTGGTGATAAAGGCTTTTTCTTTTTCCTTCTTGGCTTTCTTGCATTCAGATGCAAAGTGACCCTTTTCACCACAGTTGAAACAGGTATACTTGTCAGCCTTTCCAGCTTTCCCTTCCTTGCCCTCATTCTTCTTGAAGTTCTTCTTATCATAAACTCTGTCAGAGTTTCTGTCTTTCCTTGAAAAACTTTTGCCTTTGTTGAACTTTTTGTAGGCCAACTTCTTGAAGCTTTTCACCATCAATGCTGCCAACTGCATCATCTCATCATCACTTTCTTCAGAGTCTGAGGGATTATCAGAGTTTGAGTCATCAGAGTTTGATGACTCACTATCAGACTTTGTGACATGAGCTTTTCCCTTGCTTTTAGCAGCCTCCTCTTGAACTTTTAGAGCAACAGACTTTGATTTTCCTCCATGACGTTTGCTCCTTTGCTCCATCTCAAGTTCATGAGTCTTCAGTCTTCCATAAACATCATCAAGAGACATTTCTCCAAGATCAAGATTGTCTCTTATTGTAGTGACTTTCAAATCCCATTTTTCAGGAAGAGCCAGAAGGAATTTGAGGTTTGAGTCTTCAAGATCATATTCCTTGTTCACTAGAGATAAGTCATTCAACAGTTTGACAAATCTGTCATACAGATCTGTCAAGGACTCACCAGATTTGGAGTCAAAGTGCTCATACTCCTGTGTAAGGATTGTTTTTCTGTTTTTCTTTATGGCCTGAGTTCCCTGACATCTGGTTTCCAGAGCATCCCAGATTTGTTTAGCAGTTTTGCACCCAATTACCCTATTAGACATTGCATTATCAAGGGCACTGTGCAGAAGGTGTTTCACCTTAGAGTCTTTACCAATTGACAGGATGTCCTCAGGGGTATAATCTTTCTTTTCTTTTGGAACCATCTTCTGAGGTTCATCTGCAAGCCCAACAGAGAGCTTGGTGGGCATATGTGGTCCATCATAGATCCTGTCAAGGTATTCTGGATCAACAGAGTCTAAGAATATGATCATTCTCTCTTTCCAGACTGGATATTCAGATGCCTTAAGGATTGGAACTCTAAAGGATGAAGCTTGTGATTTTTCAGACATGATTGTGATTAAGATCTCACTGTAGTAATCTTAACAGAGCTGGCTCTGATACCACTTGTTAGGTCCTATAAACTCACTATATAAGATGATATAGTGATCACAATCTGTAACACAGTATGACAATATAAGAGATTGAAAACAATAAACTCTTATTCAAAAAGCTTGAATGGTTACAAAAACTCTCTCAGTAATTTATATTGTATTACTAAGAGCTGCTAGGGTTCTTAACAATATACTCGATAACTCTACTCTTATAGAGTAACCCTAATCTGTGTTTATATAGACACAGTTACAAAATCAATCCCTGATTTGATATCCTATAAATCAGCTATGTATTCTATCAATCAAAGATTGCTCCAGTTTTCTGTTTAGTTTCCATAGTCAGCAAATCACTCCTCCGCTTCTATCCTTCCTTGAAGTATATCCGCTTCTGAGCTCTTTCCACGTGTAAACTCTGACGAGTCTTGACTATGTAAACTATGATCAGACTTTATCAAACTCTGGTCAGACTTTACTAAACTCTGATCAGCTTCATCAAACTCTGATCAGCTTCCAGCTTAAACTCTGATCACTCCTGTTCTAAAACAAACTTTAAGAACATTAGTAATCATCAATTATATCTAACATAATGACATTGGGCCTAGCCCGGAATGTCATTGGAAGGCCTGACCTAATGATCCGTGATCCCTACTGTAGCCTATATATATTCTCGTTCTCCTAAAGCTGAAAGACACACCAAAACGAATTCATCCTAGAGTTTGGGAGAGGCAGACGTTTTTCTCAAGGAGACAGCTAGGGTTTTGGGTTTTCGAAGCTTTAAGGAGAGGCACACCTTGGGAGATCGAAGGCCACACTTCGTCCATGGAGGATCAGGGAATACAGTAGAAGACGTGGATTTGAATCGCTTGCGCCGTAGCGATTAAGGTTAATATTTTGTTCGAACTTTTAATTAGTATCATAAAACGCAGGGCCAAGATCCATTGTTCCTACAACATCATCATGTTCTAGTTGTTTGTAGCTTTCTCTGATTCTACCAAGCCCCTCTAGATCACCAAGGCGGCCTTGTTGAGGACAGCCTCGTATGTCTGAAGTTCAAATGACGCCATAACGTTCCTAATGTTTCTTCGAAGTCCCTCTTCCAACATTCTTGCTCAGCTACCCTCATTGGAAACTAAAGTCGGCGCACATACTTGGCAAGGTTTGCAAACTCCGCTTCATATTCACTAACATTATTTATCCCTTGATCCAGTTGAATGAATTCCCTCTCCTTTTGCACATAAATTGTTCGAGGAAATGACTTGTCTTCCAACGCCTTCTTGAACTTTTCTCATGTATATGATTCACGGATACCCTCAGTCTTTGTCGTCACGTTCTTATCGGTCTTTCTCTTTTCCAAATGAACCACCGATTGTAACTTGTAAGCAATTTCCTGTAGTTGACATACAACTAGAGTGACATTTTGTTCCTCATTACTACCTAGCAATCCGGAAGCTTAATCCTCTTGTATCCACATCCTGACTACGGCTGGATCAGTTGCCCCATCAAATGTTGGCGTGTTCAATCTCTTAAATTGAGAGACGATGTTCGGCTTTTATTGTTGATTCAGAAGTACAGCCAGGGTCTGAGTTAGTTGATCAAATACATTTTCTTCTCCATTGTTGTTCACATTGCCATTGTCGTTCCGGCTGTTGTCCTCTCCTTCCATCTTTTCTAAAACAATAAAACAAATTTTTATATATACACAAATAATGAAATTATGGTAATCAAAAGACGAAACACAACTATAAATCATAAAAAATGAAATAACAATAATATTCATAGAGACAAATCACAACTCTAATCACATCAATACCTAATAATCTGAAATAAGCTAACTACTCTCTATTATTCGAATATTCCTTTATTTTCCTAAGTTCCTCTCTCAACTGGAGGAACATTCTCAAGACGAGCAATCATCCACTTTGTCGAGTCAACTTCTCCACCATAGTTCTTTTGATGACGCTTACGTCTCTCCAGCTGCTTCATTCGATTTGGCACACCTTTCAAAGTAGAGGAAAGTCGATCCCAAACCCCGTTTTGAGTTTTCTTGTGAGAAGTCTTGGAACATTCAGCCTCCCAAATTTCTTCTTCAATCTGTCCTCCATCAACTATCTCTATTGGTCCTTCTTCCTCTTCCCCGTTATTATCACCAACAACGACTACATTCTGTTCCTCTTCATCGTCCTCCAAATCTTCTTTTTAATCACTCTCTTCTTCTGGATCGTTTTTAGGATCTTCTTTTATGTTACCATCACCCGCAAGATCCGAAATTCTCCATTGTCAGCCATCCACAATTTTACGAAGTAACTCATAAGCATCAAAAGTCAGTATGAAATCCATTACCCACCGGTTTCTAGGGATGTTCTACAGGTCCGAACCTTGGCTCTAAATACTAACTGTAACATCCTGACTTTTCAGAATATTAAAACCAAATTCAAAACTATAATACAATGTAATTTCGATCAAAAAATTAAATAACTATTATAAAAGCGCAACTAACATTTATAATCCACGTGTCAAATTTCTCCAAGTCTCATATCATCGAACTCTGAATCCAATGAACATCAACTCACTCTTTAAATAAGTAAATAAAAACATAGAATTTTACAATTTATTGCTCTAATTTTAAATTTCATGTGAGAAGTTTGTCATGGATGTTAAAAAAATTGAAAACTTTACTTCCACTGGCAAGTAACTTCAACTTCTCCCTTGGGAGTCGTTTATCTATAAATAAAATTCTGAATTATCAGGAAAAAAAAATCAAGTTCGGGCACTACTATAATAATTTAAAAACGTTACCTATATCTTTTTTTTATATTAAACCTTACCTAAATGTTTTGTTTTAAAGATTAATCCTAATATTCAAAATGCAGAAATTCTCGTAATCTGCTAGCCGAATTATCATTTTAAAGAACAAAAGGTCGTGCTTCTCAATACATTTCTAAAAATGTGTAAACAGTCTTAGTGGTGCTGAACAATTTGAAAAATAATGCTACTTAAAATTACTGATCTAATTTGACGGCTAATAAATTGCTATTGTAGTTCCTTGATACTTCTTTGATTATGTTGCTCACCATTTCCAAATCAACCTTCAGCTTATAGCCGGTTTCTTCCGTATATGTCAACAATGAAAACAGTAACACTAGAAATAGTCAGCTTATTTGATGATTGTTTACGAACAACACAGGAAAGAGACTACAAAATCAAAGAATATCATATGAAAGCACACTACGTTTGACGCATCTCATCACAATCATCGTTGTCCGGATTGAGATAGATTCTGGAGAATGGCATCTTGTATACAGATGTGTAAGCTAGCAGAATGTCCAAAAAAAAGTATTGTTGTGTTAAATTCTGCACGGGATCAAATAAAGGTCTGTGTGTGCAGTGAATTGTGTGGACCAAGTATATGCTGAATATGCAGTGCCTTACGTAACAAAGGCTGAAACCGCATGCATGTCAATATCACAACAACTAGGGTGTCCAGATTCTAGTTGAACAACACATTGAAACTTGATTGGTGATCTTCCCAGACTTTGATGTTGCAGGAGTCTAAACCATCGGTTATTGTAAATGAGTGTACCGTCCTCTAACCTAATCGAGTACGTATGTTGGAGAAGTTACCGGGATCCTCCACCACACCGATTATATCTGTGGATTTACAGCAATTCATCAAGACATACAGGTATCATAAAAATGTTAGCTTGTACATAAACTTTTTAGATGAAGTAGACTGAGAATTTTAAACAAGAAGTGGTGACCTGTCAAACAAAAAGTGAAGCAAATCGGTATACCTGTACAATGCACACCGTGATCATCTCTTGTGTTAACATAACGTAATTGTTCAATTTGCTGGATTGGAGTAAACTGTAAGTAATTCTTCGGGATATGATATTCAACTGCCATGACCGAATGCATAACGGTCGAAGGTGTGAATACAATACATTTAGTCTTGTTGTTCCACTTTTCCGGGGTAATAATGGCATGAATGGGAATTTTCTGTACTCGAAACAAATAGAAACAAATGTATATGAGCATGGATTGATAGTACTCAAAAATATCATATTTATACTTTGGTTATAACAATTTCAACGATTATAAATTTAAATAGATTTAGGTTAAAAAGATTATACATCATTGTCCAGCAGTATAAGGTTCACTGCCAGCAACCTGTCAGAAATGGATGAAATAGTATTCCATACCCGTGTGACTCGAACCCTCAATCGTCAGCTAAGTTTTGAGTTGTTGATGTTGTCGAGTGTGTCGATCATGGCTTGGAATAAGACTTAGAAAATTTTAATTTTAAAATTTAAAATAGTAACACTCCAAGTTTCAAAAGCATGTCTTTCTACATGAACGAGAATTTGATAACATATATGGGTGTCTCAAAAGCAGAAGTGTGTTGCCTTATCTTCTTGTGAAACTGAATTTATGACAGCCACAACTGCTGCATGTGCCAAGGAATTTGGTTAAGAAATTTGCACTACAAGAAAAGCGACTATTTTCGATGCTAATTTCGACCGGCGGCTAATTTCGACCGTAAATGGTCGAAAATAAATGCGGTCGGAAATATTAAAAGTGACCATATATGGTCGAAAATAAATCCGGTCGAATTTACCCGGTCGAAAATAAATTTATTTTCGACCGTCTAAATTCGACCTCTATCTCCATATTCTTCCCGCCATGATTTCAGTCGAAAATAACTTCCATTCGAAAATAATATGTGGCGGGAAAGTTCCCACCCAAAATATTTCAACTAATTTCAACCATATTCGGTCGAAATTAATAAATTCGACTATTTATCATTGAATTTATTAGTTAATTGTTAAAATATATTTATTGAAATTTTAGTAATATGACTAAAATATATCACTCTTAACATCTATAAGGTTGGATCGTCGATAATTATTTTTAAAAAAATTAAAACCATCAAATCAAGAATATAAACCATTTAGATGTACTAGTCAAATTATGAGTTGACTGCTAAAACCTCAAATCATATAAATATTATACTTATTGAAATGTTAGGAATATATATGACTAATATATATCGCTCTTAACATGTATAAGGTTCGATAGTCGATAATTATTTTTAAGAAATTCAAATATCAAACTAGAAAAATACACTATTTGGATGTACTAGTCAAATTATGAGTTGATTGTTAAAAACTCAAATCATATAAATTAATATTTATTGAAATTTTAGGAATATGACTAAAATATATCGCTCTTAACATATGTAAGGTTGGATCGTCGATAATTTTTTTAAAAAATTCAAACTACCAAACTGAAAAGTATACACTATTTGGAGGTACTAGTCAAATTATGAGTTGACTGCTAAAATCTCAATCATATAAATTTAATATTTATTGAAATTTTAGTAATATGACTAAAATATATCGCTCTCAACATCTGTAAGGTTGGATCGTCGATAATTATTTTCAAAAAATTGAAACTACCAAACCAGGAATATACACCATTTAGATGTACTAGTCAAATTATGAGTTGACTGCTGAAATCTTAAATTATATAAATTTAATATTTATTGATATTTTTAGGAATATGACTAAAATATATCGCTCTTAACATCTATAAGGTTGGATCGTCGATAATTATTTTTTAAAAATTGAAACTACAAATTCACGAATATACACCATTTAGATGTACTAGTCAAATTACGTGTTGACTGGTAAAATATCAAATCATATAAATTTAATATTTATTGATATTTTAGGTATATAACTAAAATATATTGCTCTTAACATCCGTAAGGTTGGATCGTCGATAATTATTTTTAAAAAATTAAAACTACCAAACGAGGAATATAGACCATTTAGATGTACTAGTCAAATTATGAGTTGACTGCTAAAATCTCAAATCATATAAATTTAATATTTATGGAAATTTTAAGAATATGACTAATATATATCGCTCTTAACATCTATAAGGTTGGATTGTCGATAATTATTTTCGAACAATTGAAACTACCAAACTAGAAAAATACACTATTTAGATGTACTATTCAAATTATGAGTTGACTGTTAAAATCTCAAATCATATAAATTTAATATTTATTGAAAATAGCCAGAATTTGACGGTCGAAAATAGCCACTTTTCTTGTAGTGTTGTTAATACAGATACTGATATTGGTCCAAGTTTAGTGGTACGTAATTTACGTTAATAACAAGTCAGCTATAGATTGACCAAGAACCCTGTCTTCCACAATTATAATAAGCACATTCATATACGTCATCAAAATTTGTATCGAGAGAGGTGAAATTGTTGTAAAGTTTGTACTTACCAAAGAACAGAAAGTAGATGTGCTAACAAAAGCGATGCTAGCAGTGAAGTTTGAAGAAATGCGGAAGTTGATAGAGTAAAGATTTTAAGTTGAGAAATTTGGATTAAAGGAAAGATAGTTTGATTTTTAATTACTAGTTGTTTCATTTTAGTTAATCCAAATTAGAAAAAAGAAATTATGTTGTTATCAGTAATATTTTATGCATGAGTGTACATATATATTTATTTTTTCCAAAATACTCGATGCCACAAGAAATATTTAAAAGATAATTATGAAAATTATATCTAGAGATTTCAAAAATACTGTGAGTTCAATAAAATGATTCTGAAAATCAGAATTAATTCGACAAAAATCTTGAAAATTAATAAATAATCTAAAATTGATTTCTTTTTTGCCCTATTACGAAATAAGGTCAGGAAAAATAAACCAAAGAATGTCATAAACCATCCGGAAGCACTGCAAAATTTTCAAGAATATGAGACTTTTGAACTAATATTTACGAAAACTTGCGATGTTTTCTCGAAAGTTGGTGGACAAATGATATGGGTTAAAATATGGCACTAAAATATTATGAACAATAAAGGCCCAAAAGAGAAGAAACCCACTTATTAAGAGCTAGATTTATAATTTATTAATTATTTTCATAATTAATCAATCAAGCTTAATAAAAGCCCGGTGTACATCGACTCTTAAGATAAGTGGGTTGTCAAACATCAAGGCATGGGCCCCATCAAATCCCATATTTGTAACTTCTAGCCCAATCAAGAAGCTATTATAATAATTCAAAACCGTAGAGTTCTATATAAATTCTAAATATTCATCAAGGCACGGGCCCATCAAAGCCCATATTTGTAACTTCTAGCCCAATCAAGAAGCTATTAGAATAATTCAAAATGGTAGAGTTCTATATAAATTCAAAATATTCAGAGATGACTATCAAGATTCATGGATAAGCTTCGACTACTTAAAATAAAGATGAAGGATTAACTCTATTCTATGTGAAATACCAATTTTTATTCTATTATTTCAACGACTTGAGAAACTAGTATATAGGTATCTGTCCCGCACAACTTGAACTATGTTTTTGAATTGGTCCTTTTTATTCAGTTAAAGGTACCTAGGCATCTCATAAAGACAGTTGAATTTCGTCAAACGAGAGCAGTCAAAAACACGAATTTCACCTTCATATTTTTTAATATTCCATAACAATTCATATCCATAAAGTGTATAAGATACGTATATAATTATAAAGATCGCTTTATATATGGGTTGAGCCAAGATTAAACACTATAATTTACTTTAAAAATTTAAATTTCCGATTCATGGATTGATTAATGTTAATATATATCTTGACTTATGCCTAGAGTGTTTTATCAATTTAAAGATACAATCTCTTTACAAATTATTAATTTAAAGGCTTCTATTATGTGTGAGATATGATTGTGTGAGTAGATACTAAAATTGGATAAATTGCTATATAATTGAATGTATAAATTTCATAAGCGGAAATAAATGGTAAATGAATAAATTCATCATCCTTGTTACTATAAGAGTTGCTAACTCAAGCTTCTCAAGCTTTTTGGCACCGTAAATCAAATTGATCGGCTACAATATCTCATAATTATACCAAAACAGGTGCGATCTATATATAACTAAAGTATACAAATCTAGATCCCATACTGAGAATTGAGAATTAAGTACTTATACAACACCATATACAATCCACATATAATAAAATATACAAATCTAGATCCCCTACAGAGAAGAAGTGAGAATCAAGTACTTACCATGAAGGAACAATGATTTTGAGATTGAAGGACTTTGTAAGACTGTGACTAGCACCAGCGACCTCCTTTTTTCGAATGCTTAGTCTTTAGTTTTTCAATTAGGGATTAATTGATGCCTAACACTAGTCTTATCTTTTTATATTAGTTTTACATTTAATTGGAAATTTCCATTTTACTCCTTGTTGAACACTTAATTTTAAAATTACTATTTTATCCATTACGTTAAATTCATCTTAAAACTATCATTATATTTTTTGTTACAACTTTCATCCCAATCATATTTACACAATAGATTAATTATCAAATAGGTCACTTACGTTCAAATGCATCAAGTGGGTCACTGGTTACAAAACTAACTCAAATGAGTTGGTAATTTAAAAAATTATATAAAAAATATCACTCTATCGTTAGTCGAAATTCGTAAACTATTATATATCGAGTTATACACATCTTTTATGAATAATATTACATCCAAATGAAAGGTTCATGGTTCTACATCCGGAGTCCAAAAACGACATCCATTCTTTTATGTAATCATCCATCTCAACACGAGCCATGAGTACCATCTCTTAATCAAACTCTGCAAAGTTGACATTTTAATTTATCTGAGTTAGGGCACTCGTACTGAAAGGGACCAAAATTGTGACACTTGAAGCACTCGATGTTGGCCTTAGTGAAAGGTTGTCTTCCTCCGGGTCCTCTTCCTCTGGTATATCCACGTCCTCTTCCCCCGATTATTTCACCACTTGTAACATTAAGGGTCTGTTCTTCACTATTAACCTTTGGATATTCTGCTCATGTACAAGCAATGAGCTCTACAATTCATCGAGTGATCTATATCCTTTGACTCTTCTATGGAGCAAACTATATAATTGAATTTCTCTGTCAAAGTGCTTAAGATTTCTCAACAATATTCACATCTAACATATCTTCTCTAGCATTTACTGATTTACCAATTTTCATCTCCAGGATCTCAAAAACTCCGCGGAGTGTTTGGAGTTGGGCATGCTGAACTGTTTTATTCCCTTGATATTTTCTCTTCAAGGAATCCCATAATTGTTTTTGATGTGTCCTTTTATATGATAGTTTTTAAAACTAATTTGTCAATTGATTGAAACAAATAATTCTTTGCCTTGAGATCCTTTAGCTTTAGTTCCTCTAAGTTTTCCTTTTCAGCAATTCCAAAATTTTTATTTTTCTGCTGGATGAGGAGGTTCAGTGTAACTAGTTTCTACAATACTCCAATATTCCTTTGATCTCAAGAGGTTCTCCATTAACATGCTCTGGTGATCGTAGTTACCTTCAAACTTTGGAATGCTTGGTTGCGCAAAATTGCTTGTGTTTGCCATATTACAATGACCTTCTGATATTCACCTACTATTCACCTACTGTTTCACTCCCTCACTTATCTCACAATACCTTTAGTGTTTTCCTCACACAATTTCACTCTTAACTCATGCCTTTGGTGGCTCTGATACCACAGTTACTAAATCTAGAATTATAAATAGCAAAAGAAAACATGCCAATACAAAATTATAACTCATGCCTTTGGTGGCTCTGATACCACAGTTACTAAATCTAGAATTATAACTCATGCCTTTGATGTCTAATGTGCGATGTCTATTGACGAATTTCTAGTAGTTAACTTAAAGTTTAATTTTAATTAGAAATGGGAGAAGGTTATACGAGCCAATACAAAATAAAGATATCCGACTCTTGCTATTCTTAAGGAATATCAAAACCAAGTAACATGTATGCATCCTCTAAATCGGAAGTTATTTCACCTAGAAAATAAGTAACATGTAAAATACTAAATTAATTGATTGATCAAGTAAAAGTGTCTCACTCTCCCCCTCTCCCTCTCTAAACCCTAGCCTCCATTAAAGATTTTTGAGGGGACTTCCATCGGTTTCACGGGTGGAAAGCCCCAATTCCTTTTTTTCAATTTTCCTGTTTTGAAATCTTATTTTTCATTCAATAAGTTCCCAATTTATTTGGGTTTTGTTAGTCTCTCCTTGCTGTGAGAGTTGTTTTGTTTTGTTCTGGTGTGTTTTGATGTTCTTCATTACTGAGGTTATAGATCGGCATGATTTTTATGGGTTTGATTCAGGTTTGAAGGTTATTATGGAATCGCATTTATGGTTGATTGTTCTAAACAGTCAGGTGAAAACCAATTAGATGGAAACAATGAAACAAGTGTATATACTCATCATCTTCAAATCTCTCAGTTGCCTGCCATATTCTTGGGCGTCTGTCCAATTTCGAATGTATGTGTAGATGTCGTACGACTTTTAATTAATGAATTGATTCTTTTTTATCAAAAGTAAATCCTAACATTTACGCTTTATATATTTCTAGGATTAAAAACGGGAGCAACACTCTTGCCAGCCTAGCTAATATAGTAAAATTAATTTTTATCACTAATGAAATATCATTATTCAATTAAATTAAAATGCTGATTAATTATCTAATATATCTTTTACTCAATAAAAATAAGTAATTAATATAC
This sequence comes from Daucus carota subsp. sativus, assembly GCF_001625215.2. Classification (NCBI taxonomy): domain Eukaryota; kingdom Viridiplantae; phylum Streptophyta; class Magnoliopsida; order Apiales; family Apiaceae; genus Daucus; species Daucus carota. The sequence goes on from NC_030383.2 coordinate 28,066,855, forward strand.
TATATATTAAATAATATATGTTAATATTCAAATTCATTTGATTGCGATACTTTTTCTTTTGTATGCTTTACTTATTAAAAATAAATAATAAATTAATAGAATATATCCTCCTGATCTGAAATAAACTATTACACTTTTATATATGATTTTTATATTTTTATAACTTAAATCATATATTCGTATCATTATTTTAAATATCACTATTTTATTAAATTTTAAACACTAATTGAATATAAATTGCAATTTTCCATTAATTAAGACAAGGAATGAATATATTATATTTTACACACAAATTCTATACTATATAAATAAGATAAATAATATTATATTTTAAAAACAAAATAAATGACACTTTTATATATATATATTGTTAGATATAATTGATGATCACTAATGTTCTTAAGGTTTGTTTTAGAACAGGAGTCATCAGAGTTTAAGCTAGAAGCTGATCAGAGTTTAGTAAAGTCTGACAGAGTTTAACAAAGTCTGATCAGAGTTTACATAGTCAAGACTCGTCAGAGTTTACACGTGGAAAGAGCTCAGAAGCGGATATACTTCAAGGAAGGATAGAAGCGGAGGAGTGATTTGCTGACTATGGAAACCAAACAGAAAACAGTAGCAATCTTTGATTGATGGATTTATTAGCTGATTTATAGGATATCAAATCAGAGATTGATTTTGTAACTGTGTCTATATAAACACAGATTAGGGTTACTCTATATGAGTTGAGTTATCGAGTACATTGTTAAGAACCCTAGCAGCTCTTAGTGATACAATATAAATCACTGAGAGAGTTTTTGTAACCATAAAAGCTTTGTGAATATAAGAGTTTATTGATTCCAATTTCTCATATTGTCTTACTGTGTTACAGATTGTGATCACTATATCATATTATATAGTGAGTTTATAGGACCTAACAAGTGGTATCAGAGCCAGCTCTGTTAAGATTACTACAGTGAGATCTTAAACACAATCATGTCTGAAAAATCACAAGCTTCATCCTTTAGAGTTCCAATCCTTAAGGCATCTGAATATCCAGTCTGGAAAGAAAGAATGATCATATTCTTAGACTCTGTTGATCCAGAATACCTTGACAGGATTTATGATGGACCACATATGCCCACCAAGCTCTCTGTTGGGATTGCAGATGAACCTCAAAAGATGGTTCCAAAAGAAAAGAAAGATTATACTCCAGAGGACATCTCATCTATCAGTAAAGATGCAAAGGTGAAGCATCTGTTGCATAGTGCCCTTGATAATGCAATGTCTAATAGGGTGATTGGGTGCAAAACTGCTAAACAAATCTGGGATGCTCTGGAAACCAGATGTCAAGGAACTCAGGCCATTAAGAAAAACAGAAAAACAATCCTTACACAGGAGTATGAGCACTTTGACTCAAAATCTGGTGAGTCTCTGACAGATCTGTATGACAGATTTGTCAAACTGTTGAATGACTTATCTCTGGTGGACAAGGAATATGATCTTGAAGACTCAAACCTCAAATTCCTTCTAGCTCTTCCTGAAAAATGGGATTTGAAAGTCACTACAATAAGAGACAATCTTGATCTTGGAGAAATGTCTCTTGATGATGTTTATGGAAGACTAAAGACTCATGAACTTGAGATGGAGCAAAGGAGCAAACGACATGGAGGAAAATCAAAGTCTGTTGCTCTGAAAGTTCAAGAGGAAGCTGCTAAGAGCAAGGGAAAAGCTCATGTCACAAAGTCTGACATTGAGTCATCAAACTCTGATGACTCAAACTCTGATGTTCCCTCAGACTCTGAAGAAAGTGATGATGAGATGATGCAGTTAGCAGCATTGATGGTGAAGAGCTTCAAGAAGTTGGCCTACAAAAAGTTCAACAAAGGCAAAAGTTTTTCAAGGAAAGACAGAAACTCTGACAGAGTTTATGACAAGAAGAACTTCAAGAAGAATGAGGGCAAAGAAGGGAAAGCTGGAAAAGCTGACAAGTATACCTGTTTCAACTGTGGTGAAAAGGGACACTTTGCATCTGAATGCAAGAAAGCCAAGAAGGAAAAAGAAAAAGCCTTCATCACCAAGAAAGGAAACTGGACAGATACATCTGATTCAGAAGAAGAAGTCAATTATGCTCTGATGGCAAACACTGACAACAACTCTGAATCTGCTGCAAAGGTACCTCATTCTACTCTTGCCTTTGATACTGAAGATATAACTGAGCTAAGATTGTTTCTTAAAACTTTGCACATCAGCTTTAGAGATCAGACTTTAGAAAATGAAAGATTAAAATCTGAAACTCTAAGTGTGAAGAAAAGGAATGATTATCTAGAAAAAGAATTAGTTCAAATGTTGGAAGTTCAGAAAGAAAGAGATGATGCTGTCATTATCAAAGATGAATTATTAAAGAGGTATGCATCTCTTCAATCAGAACTTGCTAAGGAAAGGGAGATCATTAAGACATGGACTAATTCAGGCAAAACTACTCAGGATATCTTAGGTAGTGGAAACTGGAAGAAGGGACTAGGTTACACTGATAACTCTGAAGCTGAGTCATCAAAAACAGAGTTTGTTAAAACTCAAAAACCTAAGGTTAAACCTGTCAAATTTGTTGTTGAATCCTCTAAGTCTAAACAGAGTAGACCAAAATCAGAGATTAACAAAAATTTAAAATCTGATAAGCCCAAACAGGTTAACATAGGACTGATGACTCAGAAACAGCTTAAACATAAGCTTAAAGAGGTAAAGTCTGATGACAAAAACAAGGAGCCTAGGAAAAATAGAAATGGCAAGATTGGTATAGACAAGAGTAATAACTACATGCCTGTTCCAAATGCACCTAGGAAGACATGCCATAACTGTGGTAATACTAATCATCTTGCTAATTTTTGCAGGAAAAACAAGGACATTAACTCTTTACCTACAAAGTCTGGAGTTAGAAAAAGTAGTATTAGATATAAACCACAAGATCCATGTTTTCATTGTGGTAGTTTATGGCATTCTATTTATACTTGCAAAGAATATCATAGTTTGTATTATGATTATTATCAATTGAAACCTTCTTTAAAGGTTAATAAAAACTCTGCAAGTACAAACTCTGTTTCTAGTACAAACTCTGTTGCAAAGTCTGTTAGCTCAAACTCTGAAAATAAAACCGCTGCAAAAGCTAACAAACTTAATAAGGCCAAGGGAACCAAGCAAGTCTGGGTCCTTAAAACTAACAATTAGTGGTCTTTGTGATTGCAGGGCAACAGGAAGAACGTTCTAGTCTTGGACAGTGGATGTTCAGGACACATGACTGGAAATAAGGCCCTGCTATCAGAGTTTGTGGAGAAGGCTGGCCCAAGTGTTTCTTATGGAGATGGCAACATAGGAAGGACTCTGGGATATGGCAACATCAACCTTGGAAATGTCATCATATCAAATGTAGCTCTTGTTCAAGGGCTGAAACACAATTTACTCTCTGTCAGTCAGATCTGTGACAGAGGATATAATGTTGATTTCTATGAAGAACACAGTGAAATAGTAAGCAAGTCAACAGGCAAAGTGGCAGTAACTGCTCACAGACATGGGAATATTTATGAAATCCACTTGCCTACAAACTCTGAAGGAAAAGCAATTTGTTTGTCTACAAGGATCTCTGCAGAAGAAAGTTGGAAATGGCACAAGAAGCTCTCACACCTGAATTTCAACTCCATAAATGAGCTTATAAAGAAAAAGCTTGTGAGAGGACTCCCTGAATCACTACTTACATCTGATGGATTATGTGATTCATGTCAAAAAGCCAAGCAGAGAAAGACATCTTTCAAGAGTAAGACTGAATTCTCAATAAACAAACCATATCATCTTCTACATGTTGATCTATTTGGACCAGTCAATGTACCATCCATTGCAAGGAAGAAATATGCTCTTGTCATTGTTGATGAGTATACCAGATACACTTGGGTATATTTTCTTCACTCTAAAGATGAAACAGCCTTGCATCTGATGGATCATGTGAAACAACTGGATCATGGATCTGAAGACAAAGTGAAGATCATTAGAAGTGATAATGGAACTGAGTTCAGAAATTCAACAATGGAAGAGTTCTGCAAAGGAAGAGGTGTAGTGCAACAATTCTCTGCACCTGGTACACCACAGCAAAATGGTGTAGTAGAAAGGAAAAACAGGACTCTTATAGAAGCTGCCAGAACTATGCTTGATGAGGCTAAATTGCCTACTTATTTCTGGGCAGAAGCTGTTCAAACAGCTTGTTTCACTCAAAATGCAACCTTGATTAATAAGCATGGCAAGACCCCATATGAGATGGTGAAGAAAAAGAAGCCAAATCTGAAGTATTTTCATATATTTGGGTGCAAATGCTTTGTATTAAAGACTCATCCAGAACATCTTACCAAGTTTGATTTAAAAGCTGATGAAGGTATTTTTGTAGGTTATCCTCTGATAACAAAGGCCTTCAGAGTCTATAATCTGAGAACCAAGGTGATCATGGAATCCATACATGTGTCATTTGATGACAAAAGAATTATGGGCTTAGCAGATATGGATGATCATGAAGAACTGCATTTTGAAAATGAAGAAATATTCTCTGATTCAACAAACTCTGATGAACAGTCAAACTCTGACTGTGACCAAAATACAGCAAACTCTGGTGAAACTTTACAAGTTCATAATGATGAAGCAATTGCTGAGGGGGAGCATCAAAATGTTCCAGACTCTACCCAAGACTCATCAGAGAATGCTGACTCAAACTCATCAGAGAATACTGATTCAAACTCTGATAGCACAAACTTAGGGGGAGCTACAGAGAATAATCAACAGAATCAGGAGAGCATGGATCAAGGGGGAGGATCCAATGATGAAAATGGTCAACTTCCACATGCTAGGAAGTGGACAAAATCTCACACACCTGATTTAATAATTATGATAATGGTGGTACAAATGGATCTCCATCCATTGTATTCTCTTACGAAGGAGAGGAGTATGCTGTCACTCCAGCCACAGTCCGTCAAGCTCTTAACCTACCTGAACATTCAAATTACATCACAAATGGCGATGCAAATCTAAGAGTCATGATGACTGACTTGGGCTACTATGACTCTCTGGACAAATTGGGCCAACTGAAGCGTCCTGGACTAAGGAAGGAGTGGAATTTCTTCTTTGATTGCATAACCAGGGCTTTCCAGAAGAAATCTACCAACTGGGATGCAATACCCATGGACATGCTACAAATTGGGTATTCTCTGATCTATTCTACTAATTTCGATTATGGTAGATTAGTTATTCGAAATATTGGTGAAAGAATGAATGAAAATCGTAAAGTTGTCTATTTTTCTCGATTTTGCCAATTATTGTTCAATGCATCTGTTGGAGAGGTAGCATTTGATGATGAGATCAGACCTTTTAAGTTGCATAAAAGGGCTTTCAAAGATCTCATCTCTAAAGATGAAAAGAGGCCAGTTCTCAGGCCGTTACAAGTTCCAGCTCAAATTAGAGATAGACTGAACATGCCTCCAGCAAATCAACAATCTCCAGTCTCTTCTCAAGCACCCAGAACTTCTGCATCCAAGTCCAAAAGGGCTGCAAAGTCTGATGCAGCCCCTTCTACTGCCAAAAGAACAAGAACCTCTGTTGCTACACATGTTCTGAAACCAAACACTGATGAGCAGACAAACACTGATGAGCCAGTAAACTCTGAGGCTCATTTAAACTCTGACCCTCAAGCAAACTCTGATATTCCAGTAAACACTGAAGCTGCTACTCCTCAAAAGCAGAAGAAAAGAAGAAGACTTGTTGCAGCATATGAATATGATGATCTAGAACCTGCCCAAGATGCAAACTCTGAACCTGTTCAAGCTAGTCCTCAGAAGCCAGCCAGATTCAAAAGAAGGGCTCAAAAGCCTGCAAGAGCAAAAGTCCCAGTTACTGAAATCACAGACTTCACAGTTGAGGAAGACCAAACACCATCAACTCCAGTTGCTGAACATTCTCAAGCTCTGATGGTGCTTCCTATCCAAGCTGTTCCTCTACCATCTCCTACAGCATCTACTTCATCCTCTGAAGTAGATGAAGAAATAAAGTGTGATGAACCAGTTACAACTGAAGCTGGAGCAAACATGTCTGATCCTCATACTCCATTATCTGATCATGGACCCTCCACTCCAATTCCTAATTCTCCAATGAAAATTCCAGAGGGTGCCATAGTTCATGATACAGCTCCAGAAAACTACAGGTCTGATGTAGTTGATGAATCTGACAGAGTAGCTATGGAAGCTCTACAGTCTCTTGCTCAGACTGGTGAAGAGCCTATCAAATCACAGTCTGAAGCTCAAGAAAAATCTGCTCAAGATACTGTGGAGAAAGTTGCTGATCCTGTTCCTGAAACTGACAAAGCAAACTCTGATGCTGATACTGATGATGATGACAGTTCAGATACTGACAAGGATGAAGATGATGGAGTCCCTCTGACACAACAAAAGTGGGAGTCTACTAGCCAGTACAATGCAAGGCTACAAACTCTGAATACAGACTCTGAGCCACTTCCCAGGGATCTTCAGGTTGATCCACCAAATGAAGTCTGGCATAAACTCTGGTTGAGCCACCAACATTCTCTGGAGCCAGCAAAAGCTGAAGATTTTCTCTCTATGGCAGAGAACAAAATTTCAAACTCTGATGTTATGTCAAGCCTCAAAGGCACAATTCTCTATCTGAAGACATTTCATCCTGCTCATGCTCAGACATCTAAATCAATAGATAGTCTAAGAACAGAGGTGGCAAATATCAAGGAGACAAATGAACTGGAAAAGAAAAGGACCATGCTACCTCTGAAAGAAAATGTACAGAAGCTGGTGACTGCCAATGAATCTCTGGACAAACGGATGACCATGATTGAATCAAATCAAGAAAAGATGTCCAAGCAGCTTGAAGCCATTCAATCTTCACTTTCTCTGATCACATCAATTCTGATTCCTGATGAGGATAATGTCAAAAAGGGGGAGAGAGTAGCTCAAGTCAAATGCAAGTCTACTACTCAAACTCTGAAGAGGAAGAAGAAGGATGATGATGATGATGCTGATGATTTCACAAAGCACAAGAGATTTCAAGCAGGGACTGGTGGAAGAGTTTCAAACTCTGACAGTCAAAAACAATCTAAGCAAAGCACAAAGTCTGCTCCAACACATAATGTCACATCTGGATCAAAGCACAGACCAGTGGCTGGATCAGATAAACCATTGACTGATGAAGAGCTTGCTAGATTGGTTTTTGAACAAGAAAATCCAGAAGCCAAATTGGATTTGGAGTTAATTGCTGCTGAGGAAGCTGAGCTGAAAAAGGAACATATTGAAGCCATAAACTCTGGAAAGATCCAAAAGCCTGCAAAGTCATCTACCAAGCCAAAAGAAAAAGGGATATTGATCAAGGAAGCTACTGTTGCTGATCAGAGTTTACCAGTCAAAAAGGTATACTCTGAAGATGAATATACTTCCAAGGGCAAAAGCAAAGTAGATGAACATCTGGAGAAAGGCTGGGAAAAGAAGAAGTCTACAACCTCTGACAAGGATCAAGTTGTAAAGGAAAAGAAATTAGAAGCTGCAATCTCTGACAAAGCTCATGTTGCAGAACCTCAAAAAGAAAGATTAACCTCTGACATAGCTCATGTTAATAAGGATGCAAAGAAGGACACAACCTCTGACAAGGCTCAAGCTGTGTTCAAACCAACAACTACTCCACTGGCTGGATTTGCAAAGCCTACTCTGATGACTGAGATAAGCTTTGAAAAGGGCTCAATTCAACCAATCTCTCATCGTAAGGCAGGAAGAGATAAAGGAGGGCTGGGATCCAAATATGAAAAATTTGATCAGAGTATAGGATCAAGACCAGATGACCCCTCATCTCTCTGTGCTCCCAAGACTGGAGTATTGCAAGACAAAATGGACAAACTTGATTCAGTCCAGTTGGTGAAGAATGACAGAGGAGATAATATTCTTATCTACTTCATGTCTGATGGAACAGTGTTTAGAGTACTTGAAGCAGATCTATATGCTAAACACTGGGAGGAATTGAGATATGTATCACACATATTTCAAGTGAAAAACAAGTCAGGACAACACATCTCCAACCTGCTCAAGGATCAAATCAGAAGAAAGATGGGTATTACAAGAAACAAAAATGCTGGACCTTTCATTCCTAAATACTTCAATCATAAGGGACAGCTGGTTGAGATGAAGAAAAATTCAGCAAAGATTGAAACAATAGGTGGAATCAGAACTCTTGCATTTAATGAAGAGTCTGATAAAGCTTACAATATCAGGCTGGATAGAGACTTGAAGAAGAACAAGATTTATGATCTCAGAGCTGCAATTTATCAAACTGGAGTTTCAGATCCAGAGCTGAGAGAGATCAAGAGACAAATGATTACAGTACTTGAAGAAGCTGAAAGAGAACTCCTCAGAGGGTATCTACAGACAGCAAATGGTGTCTATGCAGCTAAGGAGTAAAGTATCTGTAAGTTTTAAAAGTTTTCTGTTATATAGTTAAACTCTGTTGCATTTGACTTAAATGTTTTGACATCATCAATTATCTGTTAACTTGCACATATGCACAAGTTGGGGGAGATTGTTAGATATAATTGATGATCACTAATGTTCTTAAGGTTTGTTTTAGAACAGGAGTCATCAGAGTTTAAGCTAGAAGCTGATCAGAGTTTAGTAAAGTCTGACAGAGTTTAACAAAGTCTGATCAGAGTTTACATAGTCAAGACTCGTCAGAGTTTACACGTGGAAAGAGCTCAGAAGCGGATATACTTCAAGGAAGGATAGAAGCGGAGAGTGATTTGCTGACTATGGAAACCAAACAGAAAACAGTAGCAATCTTTGATTGATGGATTTATTAGCTGATTTATAGGATATCAAATCAGAGATTGATTTTGTAACTGTGTCTATATAAACACAGATTAGGGTTACTCTATATGAGTTGAGTTATCGAGTACATTGTTAAGAACCCTAGCAGCTCTTAATGATACAATATAAATCACTGAGAGAGTTTTTGTAACCATAAAAGCTTTGTGAATATAAGAGTTTATTGATTCCAATTTCTCATATTGTCTTACTGTGTTACAGATTGTGATCACTATATCATATTATATAGTGAGTTTATAGGACCTAACATATATATATATATATATATATATATATATATATAGAGTTTTACTCCAATAGAAACCTCCTTATCCTAGAAACTAAAAACCAAACTGAAATATCACTAAATCCTAAAGCAAATACCACTAAATTTTTAAACAACCCCATCTCTACCTCCATCTTCATCAAACCCACCTCCATCTTCACCAACCCCACCTCCACTACCACCACCTCCGTCGTCGCCTCCTTCATAACCACTACCACCTCTATGCCGCCCACCCCCTCCATAACCACCACCTCCATCTCCATCTCCACCTCCACCTCCATTATTTCTTTAACAACACAACCTCCACACCTCCATCTTCACCAGGCCCATCTTAATCGCCGCTTCAACCTCCTTCAGATTCGTTCATACTTCTTTCTCCATCTCGACTCAACTTCAAAGGCGGAGCCGCCACTATTCCGGCAACGCTCCAACCCCCTACTTCAAGCCGCCCAAACCTCCGCTACAATCATCTTTCCTCCATCTCCACCTTCACCTCCACCATCTCCACCACTATCACCACCATCTGAATCGAAAACATGAACAGATCTGGAGATTCTAAGCTGGTTAATATCTGGAGATTGAGTTTTCACTAAATTCTGCAGCACAGATCACTAAATCCTAAAGAGATAATCACTAAATTATACTGAGAATATCACTAACTTGTATTGGTTTCTAGTTTTTATTTTAAAATTGGTTTCTATTTGATCATGAGCCTATATATATATATATATATTAAACACATAATAGTCACGTGATAATATTAAATACATATAATTTATTAGGAATTATGGATTAAATCGTAATAGAATTTAAAATTGTTAAATAGTGTATTCCTAAGTATTTTATATATATATATATATATATATATATATATATATATATATAAATTAATAGTTTTTCCAGCATTTTAAAAATATAGTAAGCATAATTTATATGATATCGTTTTACACCATAAGTACTTGAATTTTCTACTTTCGAGTAATACAAATTAATTCAGAAGATAAATAAATGAAAATACATGAAAGAAACTAGATGTCAATATAAACAATTGAAACACATGAAACTAAAAAAAACTAATAAATTCAAGTACTTATACAATACAAAAGGATAAAATCCAAATACTTATACAAAACAAAAGGCATGTTTACTATATTTCTAAAATATTTGAAAAAATATTTTATTATATATAATGCTTGTAAATGCGCTATTTTATAATTTTAAATTCTATTAAATTAATTCATAATTTATCGTGCTTATGACTTTCTATAATACACGCACATATAAGTATTATCTGTATTAAGGGTCTATTATTCTGTATTAAAAATTTCATATAGTTTTTATTTATCTTTATAATTTAATCTATACTTTCTTATATGTAATATGCCATATATATTTTTGACCTTTACTAAATGAAAATTACAATACGTAGTTAACCAGTACTCTAAATTTATTTAAATGGTGATATTTGATAATTATATAAATGTATGCTTTAATATTTTGATTCAAATTATAAGAAATACTCTTCTAATATATTATTTATTTCTAATAAGTGAAAAAAAAGTAGTAAAATTATCTCAAAATCAAATAAGATGTATATTAAAATTTGTTATTTATTAAATAGCGTACTTATGATCTTTTTTTATTAAATAAAAGATATAATATATAATTAATGAGTAAATTTTAAATAAATAAATGATATATATTTATAAATAATATAAATTAAATTCAACAAATATTATTTTAAATATAAGCTAGAGTGGGCTGGGCTTTTAACCCTAAAAAAACAGGCTTAGTTTTGTGGTTGCGGTTTTAATCCTAAAAAACACAAAAGGCTAGGAGTTCTCTGCCTAGTTTTTAGTAGTGTTTTGGCCCAGATAGGGGCGGACACTCCAACAGAAATCATCACCTTGTAAAAAAATGGAATTGCTACAAGGGTTGCCATTTTATAAAGTGTACACTGAGTGAAGCCAAAAAATTGAGGAGCAGTTGAATGTAAGCCAAGTATTGACATCTCAATTGACACAAGTGAATTTGTGTTGTTCCTATCAGGTTAGATCCCTGGTTCTTATTATTGGATATGTGGATTTCCAGTATGTTTGAGTTGATTAGTAGTGGTTTATAATAGTTGTAGTTATATTAGAGTATTTCTTATTTGAAAATTGAAATATAATGGTTATCTAGTATTTCTAATGCTTGTGCTGTGTTGTTTGACAAATCACATCACAGGTACATTGTGTTGTAGACAACTGAAATAACGCCTAAATGAGAGCGAGTGGTGTTTAATTACAGGCATATAATTTGTAGATTTAACAACAATTTCTATGTTAAAAAAGACAATTAGTAAAGATTTCATATATTAATTGTTTGAATCAGCTCCTTGAGAAGGGGAAGCATTACAAATAGGCAAGGCTGAGAGAAAACCTAGGAATAAATTTGTCAATGATTTTGCTACAAGGTAGACACAGAGGAGCATTATAACTTTGAAGGTATAATTAACGGGATAGAACTTCTGGAATTGCATCATTGTGAGTACTACTAGACCCAACAAAGGAAGTATAGAAGTTTCTATGAATCTTATTAAAAGTTTCCACAACATGAAGATTATAACTTTAACAAGAGGAGAGGCAAACAATTTTCCATATTGCGGGATGGGGGTAGAGCACACGAATTCAAATATGAGCACACTGCTGTTAAAGTTATATAATTTTCATGTTGTGGAAACCTTTAATAAGATGCACATAAACTTTTATATGTTTCTTGGTTCGGTCTTTATGTCAAGAGACATCTCTGGTTTTGACCTATATAACATGCCTCTTATCTCCACATTGTTGTTCCCATTCTCTAGAGAGATCATGAAGTGACATGGGTTTATGCATTCTATGTCTTGGTCTTTCTTCTTCGCCTTGCAAGAAGGACAAAAATCCACTTTAATTTTAAGATGATTTCTAGCTGAGACCTCTTTGAATTTTCCCATAGGCTTAACCTGTTGTTACTAAATAGTTCTCACTTTCCTTTTCTTCTCTTCTAGTACTCTTAGAGCAAGTCCAACACCTTCGCTAAATGAGTTTCCAAGCTCAAATATAAAGTAGTATTCCAAGAGTATCATAGTGATTCCCTAAATCACTTGGACAACCTCAACAACCCCTATTTCAAGGTAAGCACTAGTCATCTCCTATTTCATTGTTTGGAATAAAATATTCATTTACCTCCATTTCTATGCTTGAGGTCCACACTAGTTTAAACTTCATACATTTTTTGTCCCCACTATTTTCCATTTAATACTAGTTTAAATAAATTTTTATTATTTCAATGTGGAATGAATATAGGAATTATTGTTTCAATTAACATACTCCTTTCACCAATATATCTCCTTTCACAAACTCATGCTCCTTTGCAAACCTTTTCCAACGAGCACTCAGACCATGGTGTTTTGCTAGATATGTTGTGTCCCTCTCTTGGCCAGCTTCATCCATCAAGACAACTTTATCATCTTCACTTGGCATGTACAAATTACAGAAGTCGACTAATAATATCTCTTTCAAAATAAATACAAAAGAAATTTTTTAAAATTCAAAAATGACGACTTTGTCTACAAAACCTATACGCAAATAGTTTTACTAGGAGAGTATGAGATGCATACCAACCAAAAACTGTTGGAAATATTGGATTGAACCATCGGTTTGATAATTTAAGATATTGAACTGGTATGCTTTGAAGCACTTTTTCTGCACGCTTTATAACAGATTTCTTAGAATCCTCGTCTTGATATAGGCTTTCAATAAGATTCTTCCTCCCGCTCGAGTTAAAGTTGACAAAAACAAGATAAGTTGATACAACTATGCACATAAGTATTGTTAGGTCCAGATATGATTGTAGAAGGGGGGTTGAATACAATCGTCAGAAAATAATCGCGGCGGAATAATCTGATTGGAGTATAACTTGTTAATCAGATTTAAATTAATTAATACAACAATTTTTAAGTCGTTATATAATTAATATGGTTTGTTTTAATGTCCACTAGTTCGTAGAATAAATTTGATAGGAAGTATTCTAACTTAGCGTATTAAAACAACCGAGTGATCAAAGCATAGAAAACTGTGGATATAATGAATAGCAAGTTACTAACAACTTGAAAGTTTACAAGGCTTTGAACAATTACAAATGAAGAAGTGAAGGCCTATTTATAGGCAACACCTTGAACTAGTATGACAAAGATAGCCATGACAAACTAAGGAAGTGCTATGACAATCTAAACAAGTGCTATGACAATTACATGGAAAGGTATGACAATATAAGGCATTGTCATGGCACAAGTGGGAAGGTATGACAAACACAAAGATTGTCATACCTTGTAGAATTCGGTATGACAATATAAGATCTTGCCCACCAAGTTAGTGCGGCATGACAAACCATTTGAATGTCATACCTTATGATTTCGGTATGACAATCACAATTGTCATGCCTAAATCATTGGGTATGACAAACCAAATGGTTGTCATGCCTACTGACTTAAGCACACAACAGGGTGCGGTATGACAATCTAAATGATTGTCATGCCGTGCCCAAAAACAATAAAACATTGTATTTTCTTAATATAATTAATCTAATAATTATCCACTTATTTATATTAATTATATAAATTCATAAATTAAATTAATTCGAGTGTGAATCAATTTAATAAATAAAGTATATAACCCATATAATAATTTTGAGATGTGAATTAATTAATTGAATACTTATATAGTGCATTTTCTTCAGCAGCAGGTCTTTTGACTTCCTTTAACAGATACGATTCTTTGTCTTGATTGAATGACCACCTATTGTTGATGCAGAATATTTAATCTGAGTAGTTGACACACAAATGTATTGTATGGTTCATCTGTATCTAGCCGAATCAAATATTCTTTATCAATTAAACATTTGAGAAGTGGCTTGTTCATCGAGTCTTTGTCTTCGTAGTTCTTCTTCATAAGTAGAAATAGTATGGAATCTTCTGAATAAATAAATTATTAAAACTTTATACCTTCTGAACTTCCAGACGTGCTACAAAATATTATTTGTATATTGAGGCTTGAACATATTAATGAACTTCTTTAAGTGGTGAGTAGCAGCATCCTGAAATTCTTCAGATATATGATTTCAATAAATGACTTGACGTTCTTCGTACGGACTATTAACTTATTTGCTCTGAAAAATATTACAAATAAGGGGCAATGATTACAATACAATATTTTTATCACACTTCTCCTTGATTAACAATATTTTTACCTCACTTCTCCTTGATTTAATGGAAAAATAAAGGGTTTATAGAGAGGGCAAGAGGGAGAGGGAGAGATAGAGAGAGAATATTATTCTGTTTCTTATTTATCAATTCATGACCGCTAAACGTCATATTACTTTACAAAACTATTTATATGACTAATAATTTGTGCCAAATATGTACTCATGCATTACCAATGATAAGACTCTCCATAAGTGATATACTGATTTTCTTCTCCAGGAGCTCGCTCGCTTCCGTAGCAACGGCTAACGATCAAGACTGGTAAGTCGGTCGTTCCACACAATGGTCCTTATACTCGTAGAAAGTTCATTTTTGTTCCTCTCAATAACTTATTTAATAATATATATACTTATGTCAAAATTAATAAAATATTATAATGACAATATAATTTGATGAAGTGTCATTAGGAATTTGATAGTGAACATTTTGCCGAAAACTGCAGTCCATTCATACATAATTTTGTTATTTGATTAAACTAAACTAAATAGTAAAGTTGTCTTGTGCCAATTTAGTTGTTCAACGAGAAGTGAGCTAAAAATATTCTATTGTAATCATTGCCCCTTATTTGTAATATTCTAAAAGTAATTAAGCTAATAGTCTTTAATAATGATTCATAGTTCTATCAACTTATCTTGTTTTTGACAACTTTAGCTCGAGCCGGAGGCGAACTCTTGTTAATGGCCTATATCAAGACGATGATTCTATGAAATCTGTTATAGATTTGGCAGAAAAAGTGCTTCAAAGCATACCAGTTGAATATCCTAAATTTTTAAAACCGATGGCTCAATCAAATATTTGCAACAGTTTTTGGTTGGTATGCATCTCATACTCTCCTAGTAAAACTATTTGCTTATTGGCTTTGTAGACAAAGTCGTCATTATTGAATTAAAAAATTTCTTTTGTATTTATTTCGAATATAGATATTACCAACTGACTTTGGTAATTTGTGCATGCCGAGTGAAGATGTTAAAGTTGTCTTCGTGGATGAAGTTGGCCAAGAGAGGGACGCGACATATCTAGCAAAACACCATGGTTTGTGTGCAGGTTGGAAAAGGTTTGCAACGGAGCATGAGCTTGTGAAAGGAGATGTATTGGTTTTTCATATGACCGCACCTTACATATTCAAGATATTTTTTTTTCTCATTTATACACTTTGTTTGTACCTGTCGAAGTTCCACCCTTACATATGTCAACCGTTACGCATGAGTAAATGCACGATCAAATTGTATTAAGGGTGGAACTTCAACAACTACAAACAAAGTTTCTAAATGAGAAAAACAATACCTTTAATATGTAATGTGTGATCATATGAAATACCAATATATCTCCTTTCACAAGCTCATGCTGCATTGCAAACTTTTTCCAACCATCACTCAGACCATGGTGTTTTGCTAGATATGTTGTGTCCCTCTCTTAACCAGCTTCATCCACCAAGACAACTTTAGCATCTTCACTTGGCATGTACAAATTACAGAAGTCGACTAATAATATCTATTTTCGAAACAAATACAAAAGAAAATATTTAATTCAATAATGACGACTTTGTCTACAAAACCAATAAGCAAATAGTTTTACTAGGAGAGTATGAGATGCATACCAACGAAAAAGTGTTAGAAATATTGGATTGAACCATCGGTTTTTGAAAATTTAGGATATTGAACTGGTATGCTTTGAAGCACTTTTTCTGCCCGATCTATAACAGATTTCTTAGAATCCTCGTCTTGATATAGAGTATCAATAAGAGTCTTCCTCCCGCTCGAGCTAAAGTTGTCAAAAACAAGATAAGTTGATATAACTATGCATCATAATTATAGACTATTAACTTATTTACTCTTAAAATATCACAAATAAGGGGCAATGATTACAATACAATAGTTTTACCACACTTCTCCCTGATTAACAAAATTTTTACCTCACTTCTCCTTGATTTACTGGAAAAATAAAGGGTTTATAGAGAGGACAAGAGGGAGAGGGAGGAAGAGAGATCAGAGAGAGAGAATATCATTCTGTTTCTTATTTATCAATTCATGACCGCTAAACATCATATTACTTTACAAAACTATTTATATGACTAATATTTTGTGCCAATTGTTACTCATGCATTACCAAAGATAAGACTCTCCATAAGTGATATATTGATTTTCTTCTCCAGGAGCTCGCTCGCTTCCGTAGCAACGGCTAACGATCAATGCTGGTAAGTCGGTCGTTCCACACAATGGTCCTTATACTCGTAGAAAGTTTTAATAATATATATTCTTAGTTCAAAATTAATAAAAAATTATTAATGACAATATAATTTGATGAAATGTCATTAGGAATTTGATAGTGAAAATTTTGCCTAAAACTGCTGTCCATTCATACATAAATTTGTTATTTGATTAAACTAAACTAAATAGTAAAGTTGTCTTGTGTTCACTAGGAGGGCAATTTAGTTGATGAAAAAGAAGAGAGCTAAAAATATTGTATTGCAATCATTGCTCCTTATTTGTAATATTCTAAAAGCAATGAAGCTAATAGTCTTCAATAATGATTCATAGTTCTATCAACTTATCTTGTTTTTGACAAATTTAGCTCGAGCCGGAGGCGAACTCTTATTAATGGCTTATATCAAGACGAGGATTCTAAGAAAGTTATAGATCGGGAAGAAAAAGGTTTCAAAGCATACCCGTTCAATATCCTAAATTTTCAAAACCGATAGTTCAGTCCAATGTTTCCAACAGTTTTTGATTGGTATGCATCTCATACTCTCCCCTTAAAAGTATTTGTTTATTAGTTTTATAGACAAAGTCGCCATTATAAAATTAAAAAAAATGTTTTGTATTTGTTTCGAATATAGATATTACCAGCCGACTTTGGTAATTTGTGCATGCCGAGTGAAGATGTTAAAGTTGTCCAGGTGGATGAAGTTGGCCAAGAGAGGGACGCGACATATCTAGCAAAACACAATGGTTTGAGTGCTGGTTGGAAAAGGTTTGCAACGGAGCATGAGCTTGTGAAAGGAGATGTATTGGTTTTTCATATGACGGCACCTTACATATTCAAGATATTTTTTTTCTCATTTATACACTTTGTTTGTACCTGTTGAAGTTCCACCATTACATATGTCAACCGTTACGCATGAGTAAATGCACGATCAAATTATATTAAGGGTGGAACTTCAACAACTACAAACAAAGTATCTAAATGAGAAAAACAATACCTTGAATATGTAATGTGTGATCATATGAAATACCAATAAATCTCCTTTCACAAGCTCATGCTCCATTGCAAACTTTTTCCAACCAGCACTCAGACCATGGTGTTTTGCTAGACATGTTGTGTCCCTCTCTTAACCAGCTTCATCCACTAAGACAACTTTAGCATCTTCACTTGGCATGTACAAATTACAGAAGTCGACTAATAATATCTATTTTCGAAACAAATACAAAAGAAAATTTTTAATTCAATAATGACGACTTTGTCTACAAAACCAATAAGCAAATAGTTTTACTAGGAGAGTATGAGATGCATACCAACCCCAAAGTGTTGGAAATATTGGATTGAACCATCGGTTTTTGAAAATATAGGATATTGAACTGGTATGCTTTGAAGCACTTTTTCTGCCCGATCTATAAGAGATTTCTTAGAATCCTCGTCTTGATATAGAGTATCAATAAGAGTCTTCCTCCCGCTCGAGCTAAAGTTGTCAAAAACAAGATAAGTTGATATAACTATGCATCATAATTACAGACTATTAACTTATTTACTCTTAAAATATCACAAATAAGGGGCAATGATTACAATACAATAGTTTTACCACACTTCTCCCTGATTAACAAAATTTTTACCTCACTTCTCCTTGATTTACTGGAAAAATAAAGGGTTTATAGAGAGGACAAGAGGGAGAGGGAGGAAGAGAGATCAGAGAGAGAGAATATCATTCTGTTTCTTATTTATCAATTCATGACCGCTAAACGTCATATTACTTTACAAAACTATCTATATGACTAATATTTTGTGCCAAATTCTTACCCATGCATTACCAATGATAAGACTCTCCATAAGTGATATATTGATTTTCTTCTCCAGGAGCTCGCTCGCTTCCGTAGCAACGGCTAACGATCAATGCTGGTAAGTCGGTCATTCCACACAATGGTCCTTATACTCGTAGAAAGTTTTAATAATATATATTCTTAGTTCAAAATTAATAAAAAATTATTAATGACAATATAATTTGATGAAATATCATTAGGAATTTGATAGTGAAAATTTTGCCTAAAACTGCTGTCCATTCATACATAAATTTGTTATTTGATTAAACTAAACTAAATAGTAAAGTTGTCTTGTGTTCACTAGGAGGGCAATTTAGTTGATTAAAAAGAAGAGAGCTAAAATATTGTATTGCAATCATTGCCCCTTATTTGTAATATTCTAAAAGCAATGAGCTAATAGTCTTCAATAATGATTCATAGTTCTATCAACTTACATTGTTTTTGACAAATTTAGCTCGAGCCGGAGGCGAACTCTTATTAATGGCTTATATCAAGACGAGGATTCTAAGAAAGTTATAGATCGGGCAGAAAAAGGTTTGAAAGCATACCCGTTCAATATCCTAAATTTTCAAAACCGATAGTTCAGTCCAATGTTTCCAACAGTTTTTGATTGGTATGCATCTCATACTCTCCCCTTAAAAGTATTTGTTTATTAGTTTTGTAGACAAAGTCGCCATTATAAAATTAAAAAAAATGTTTTGTATTTGTTTCGAATATAGATATTACCAACCGACTTTGGTAATTTGTGCATGCCGAGTGAAGATGTTAAAGTTGTCCAGGTGGATGAAGTTGGCCAAGAGAGGGACGCGACATATCTAGCAAAACACTATGGTTTGAGTGCTGGTTGGAAAAGGTTTGCAACGGAGCATGAGCTTGTGAAAGGAGATGTATTGGTTTTTCATATGACGGCACCTTACATATTCAAGATATTTTTTTTCTCATTTATACACTTTGTTTGTACCTGTTGAAGTTCCACCCTTACATATGTCAACCGTTACGCATGAGTAAATGCACGATCAAATTATATTAAGGGTGGAACTTCAACAACTACAAACAAAGTATCTAAATGAGAAAAACAATACCTTGAATATGTAATGTGTGATCATATGAAATACCAATAAATCTCCTTTCACAAGCTCATGCTCCATTGCAAACTTTTTCCAACCAGCACTCAGACCATGGTGTTTTGCTAGACATGTTGTGTCCCTCTCTTAACCAGCTTCATCCACTAAGAACAACTTTAGCATCTTCACTTGGCATGTACAAATTACAGAAGTCGACTAATAATATCTATTTTCGAAACAAATACAAAAGAAAATTTTTAATTCAATAATGACGACTTTGTCTACAAAACCAATAAGCAAATAGTTTTACTAGGAGAGTATGAGATGCATACCAACCCCAAAGTGTTGGAAATATTGGATTGAACCATCGGTTTTTGAAAATATAGGATATTGAACTGGTATGCTTTGAAGCACTTTTTCTGCCCGATCTATAAGAGATTTCTTAGAATCCTCGTCTTGATATAGAGTATCAATAAGAGTCTTCCTCCCGCTCGAGCTAAAGTTGTCAAAAACAAGATAAGTTGATATAACTATGCATCATAATTATAGACTATTAACTTATTTACTCTTAAAATATCACAAATAAGGGGCAATGATTACAATACAATTTTTTTACCATACTTCTCCCTGATTAACAAAATTTTTACCTCACTTTTCCTTGATTTACTGGAAAAATAAAGGGTTTATAGAGAGGACAAGAGGGAGAGGGAGGGAGAGAGATCAGAGAGAGAGAATATCATTCTGTTTCTTATTTATCAATTCATGATCGCTAAACGTCATATTACTTTACAAAACTATTTATATGACTAATATTTTGTGCCAAATTGTTACTCATGCATTACCAATGATAAGACTCTCCATAAGTGATATATTGATTTTCTTCTCCAGGAGTTCGCTCGCTTCCGTAGCAACGGCTAACGATCAAGGCTGGTAAGTCGGTCATTCCACACAATGATCCTTATACTCGTAGAAAGTTTTAATAATATATATTCTTAGTTCAAAATTAATAAAAAAGTATTAATGACAATATAATTTGATGAAATGTCATTAGGAATTTGATAGTGAACATTTTGCCTAAAACTGCTGTCCATTCATACATAAATTTGTTATTTGATTAAACTAAGCTAAATAGTAAAGTTGTCTTCTGTTCACTAGGAGGGCAATTTAGTTGATCAAAAAGAAGAGAGCTAAAAATATTGTATTGTAATCATTGCCCCTTATTTGTAATATTCTAAAAGCAATTAAGCTAATAGTCTTCAATAATGATTCATAGTTCTATCAACTTATCTTGTTTTTGACAAATTTAGCTCGAGCCGGAGGCGAACTCTTATTAATGGCTTATATCAAGACGAGGATTCTAAGAAAGTTATAGATCGGGCAGAAAAAGGTTTCAAAGCATACCCGTTCAATATCCTAAATTTTCCAAACCGATAGTTCAGTCCAATGTTTCCAACAGTTTTTGATTGGTATGCATCTCATACTCTCCCCTTAAAAGTATTTGTTTATTAGTTTTGTATACAAAGTCAGCATTATAAAATTAAAAAAAATGTTTTGTATTCGTTTCGAATATAGATATTACCAGCCGACTTTGGTAATTTGTGCATGCCGAGTGAAGATGTTAAAGTTGTCCAGGTGGATGAAGTTGGCCATGAGAGGGACGCGACATATCTTGCAAAACACTATGGTTTGAGTGCTGGTTGGAAAAGGTTTGCGAAGGAGCATGAGCTTGTGAAAGGAGATGTATTGGTTTTTCATATGACGGCACCTTACATATTCAAGATATTTTTTTTTCTCATTTATACACTTTGTTTGTACCTGTTGAAGTTCCACCCTTACATATGTCAACCGTTACGCATGAGTAAATGCACGATCAAATTATATTAAGGGTGGAACTTCAACAACTACAAACAAAGTATCTAAATGAGAAAAACAATACCTTGAATATGTAATGTGTGATCATATGAAATACCAATAAATCTCCTTTCACAAGCTCATGCTCCATTGCAAATCTTTTCCAACCAGCACTCAGACCATGGTGTTTTGCTAGATATGTTGTGTCCCTCTCTTAACCAGCTTCAACCACCAAGACAACTTTAGCATCTTCACTTGGCATGTACAAATTACAGAAGTCGACTAATAATATCTATTTTCGAAACAAATACAAAAGAAAATTTTTAATTCAATAATGACGACTTTGTCTACAAAACCAATAAGCAAATAGTTTTACTAGGAGAGTATGAGATGCATACCAACGAGAAAGTGTTGGAAATATTGGATTGAACCATCGGTTTTTGAAAATATGGAATATTGAACTGGTATGTTTTGATGCACATTTTCTGCCCGATCTATAAGAGATTTCTTAGAATCCTCGTCTTGATATAGAGTATAAATAAGAGTCTTCCTCCCGCTCGAGCTAAAGTTGTCAAAAACAAGATAAGTTGATATAACTATGCATCATAATTATAGACTATTAATAAAATATTTTTACCATACTTCTCCCTGATTAACAAAATTTTTACCTCACTTTTCCTTGATTTACTGGAAAAATAAAGTTTTAATAGAGAGGACAAGAGGGAGAGGGAGGGAGAGAGATCAGAGAGAGAGAATATCATTCTGTTTCTTATTTATCAATTCATGATCGCTAAACGTCATATTACTTTACAAAACTAATTATATGACTAATATTTTGTGCCAAATTGTTACTTATGCATTACCAATGATAAGACTCTCCATAAGTGATATATTGATTTTCTTCTCTAGGAGCTCGCTTGCTTCCGTAGCAACGGCTAACGATCAAGGCTGGTAAGTCGGTCGTTCCACACAATGGTCCTTATACTCGTAGAAAGTTTTAATAATATATATTCTTAGTTCAAAATTAATAAAAAATTATTAATGACAATATAATTTGATGAAATGTCATTAGGAATTTGATAGTGAACATTTTGCCTAAAACTGCTGTCCATTCATACATAAATTTGTTATTTGATTAAACTAAACTAAATAGTAAAGTTGTCTTGTGTTCACTAGGAGGGCAATTTAGTTGATCAAAAAGAAGAGAGCTAAAAATTTTGTATTGTAATCATTGCCCCTTATTTGTAATATTTTAAAAGCAATTAAGCTAATAGTCTTCAATAATGATTCATAGTTCTATCAACTTATCTTGTTTTTGACAAATTTAGCTCGAGCCGGAGGCGAACTCTTATTAATGGCTTATATCAAGATGAGGATTCTAAGAAAGTTATAGATCAGGCAGAAAAAGGTTTCAAAGCATACCCGTTCAAAAATTTTCTTTTGTATTTGTTTCGAATATAGATATTACGAGCCGACTTTGGTAATTTGTGCATGCCGAGTGAAGATGTTAAAGTTGTCCAGGTGGATGAAGTTGGCCAAGAGAGGGACGCGACATATCTAGCAAAACACCATGGTTTGAGTGCTGGTTGGAAAAGGTTTGCAACGGAGCATGACCTTGTGAAAGGAGATGTATTGGTTTTTCATATGACGGCAACTTACATATTCAAGATATTTTTTTTCTCATTTATACACTTTGTTTGTACCTGTTGAAGTTCCACCCTTACATATGTCAACCGTTACGCATGAGTAAATGCACGATCAAATTATATTAAGGGTGGAACTTCAACAACTACAAACAAACTATCTAAATGAGAAAAACAATACCTTGAATATGTAATGTGTGATCATATGAAATACCAATAAATCTCCTTTCACAAGCTCATGCTCCCTTGCAAACCTTTTCCAACCAGCACTCAGACCATGGTGTTTTGCTAGATATGTTGTGTCCCTTCCTTAACCAGCTTCATCCACCAAGACAACTTTAGCATCTTCACTTGGCATGTACAAATTACAGAAGTCGACAAATAATATCTATTTTCGAAACAAATACAAAAGAAAATTTTTAATTCAATAATGACGACTTTGTCTACAAAACCAATAAGCAAATAGTTTTACTAGGAGAGTATGAGATGCATACCAACCCAAAAGTGTTGGAAATATTGGATTGAACCATCGGTTTTTGAAAATATAGGATATTGAACTGGTATGCTTTGAAGCACTTTTTCTGCCCGATCTATAAGTGATTTCTTAGAATCCTCGTCTTGATATAGAGTATCAATAAGAGTCTTCCTCCCGCTCGAGCTAAAGTTGTCAAAAACAAGATAAGTTGATATAACTATGCATCATAATTATAGACTATTAACTTATTTACTCTTAAAATATCACAAATAAGGGGCAATGATTACAATACAATTTTTTTACCATACTTCTCCCTGGTTAACAAAATTTTTACCTCACTTTTCCTTGATTTACTGGAAAAGTTTCTTATTTATCAATTCATGATCGCTAAACGTCATATTACTTTACAAAACTATTTATATGACTAATATTTTGTGCCAAATTGTTACTCATGCATTACCAATGATAAGACTCTCCATAAGTGATATATTGATTTTCTTCTCCAGGAGTTCGCTCGCTTCCGTAGCAACGGCTAACAATCAAGGCTGGTAAGTAGGTCGTTCCACACAATGATCCTTATACTCGTAGAAAGTTTTAATAATATATATTCTTAGTTCAAAATTAATAAAAAAGTATTAATGACAATATAATTTGATGAAATGTCATTAGGAATTTGATAGTGAACATTTTGCCTAAAACTGCTGTCCATTCATACATAATTTTGTTATTTGATTAAACTAAACTAAATAGTAAAGTTGTCTTGTGTTCACTAGGAGGGCAATTTAGTTGATCAAAAAGAAGAGAGCTAAAAATATTGTATTGTAATCATTGCCCCTTATTTGTAATATTCTAAAAGCAATTAAGCTAATAGTCTTCAATAATGATTCATAGTTCTATCAACTTATCTTCTTTTTTGACAAATTTAGCTCGAGCCGGAGGCGAACTCTTATTAATGGCTTATATCAAGACGAGGATTCTAAGAAAGTTATAGATCGGGCAGAAAAAGGTTTCAAAGCATACCCGTTCAATATCCTAAATTTTTAAAACCGATAGTTCAGTCCAATGTTTCCAACAGTTTTTGATTGGTATTCATCTCATACTCTCCCCTTAAAAGTATTTGTTTATTAGTTTTGTAGACAAAGTCGCCATTATAAAATTAAAAAAAATGTTTTGTATTTGTTTCGAATATAGATATTACGAGCCGACTTTGGTAATTTGTGCATGCCGAGTGAAGATGTTAAAGTTGTCCAGGTGGATGAAGTTGGCCAAGAGAGGGACGCGACATATCTAGCAAAACACCATGGTTTGAGTGCTGGTTGGAAAAGGTTTGCAACGGAGCATGAGCTTGTGAAAGGAGATGTATTGGTTTTTCATATGACGGCACCTTACATATTCAAGATATTTTTTTTCTCATTTATACACTTTGTTTGTACCTGTTGAAGTTCCACCCTTACATATGTCAACCGTTACGCATGAGTAAATGCACGATCAAATTATATTAAGGGTGGAACTTCAACAACTACAAACAAAGTATCTAAATGAGAAAAACAATACCTTGAATATGTAATGTGTGATCATATGAAATACCAATAAATCTCCTTTCACAAGCTCATGCTCCATTGCAAACCTTTTCCAACCAGCACTCAGACCATGGTGTTTTGCTAAATATGTTGTGTCCCTTTCTTAACCAGCTTCATCCACCAAGACAACTTTAGCATCTTCACTTGGCATGTACAAATTACAAAAGTCGACTAATAATATCTATTTTCGAAACAAATACAAAAGAAAATTTTTAATTCAATAATGACGACTTTGTCTACAAAACCAATAAGCAAATAGTTTTACTAGGAGAGTATGAGATGCATACCAACCCAAAAGTGTTGGAAATATTGGATTGAACCATCGGTTTTTGAAAATATAGGATATTGAACTGGTATGCTTTGAAGCACTTTTTCTGCCCGATCTATAAGAGATTTCTTAGAATCCTCGTCTTGATATAGAGTATCAATAAGAGTCTTCCTCCCGCTCGAGCTAAAGTTGTCAAAAACAAGATAAGTTGATATAACTATGCATCATAATTATAGACTATTAACTTAGTTACTCTTAAAATATCACAAATAAGGGGCAATGATTACAATACAATTTTTTTACCATACTTCTCCCTGGTTAACAAAATTTTTACCTCACTTTTCCTTGATTTACTGGAAAAATAAAGGGTTTATAGAGAGGACAAGAGGGAGAGGGAGGGAGAGAGATCAGAGAGAGAGAATATCATTCTGTTTCTTATTTATCAATTCATGATCGCTAAACGTCATATTACTTTACAAAACTATTTATATGACTAATATTTTGTGCCAAATTGTTACTCATGCATTACCAATGATAAGACTCTCCATAAGTGATATATTGATTTTCTTCTCCAGGAGTTCGCTCGCTTCCGTAGCAACGGCTAACGATCAAGGCTGGTAAGTAGGTCGTTCCACACAATGATCCTTATACTCGTAGAAAGTTTTAATAATATATATTCTTAGTTCAAAATTAATAAAAAAGTATTAATGACAATATAATTTGATGAAATGTCATTAGGAATTTGATAGTGAACATTTTGCCGAAAACTGCAGTCCATTCATACATAATTTTGTTATTTGATTAAACTAAACTAAATAGTAAAGTTGTCTTGTGTTCTCTAGGAGGGCAATTTAGTTGATCAAAAAGAAGAGAGCTAAAAATATTGTATTGTAATCATTGCCCCTTATTTGTAATATTCTAAAAGCAATTAAGCTAATAGTCTTCAATAATGATTCATAGTTCTATCAACTTATCTTGTTTTTCGACAAATTTAGCTCGAGCCGGAGGCGAACTCTTATTAATGGCTTATATCAAGACGAGGATTCTAAGAAAGTTATAGATCGGGCAGAAAAAGGTTTCAAAGCATACCCGTTCAATATCCTAAATTTTTAAAACCGATAGTTCAGTCCAATGTTTCCAACAGTTTTTGATTGGTATTCATCTCATACTCTCCCCTTAAAAGTATTTGTTTATTAGTTTTGTAGACAAAGTCGCCATTATAAAATTAAAAAAAATGTTTTGTATTTGTTTCGAATATAGATATTACGAGCCGACTTTGGTAATTTGTGCATGCCGAGTGAAGATGTTAAAGTTGTCCAGGTGGATGAAGTTGGCCAAGAGAGGGACGCGACATATCTAGCAAAACACCATGGTTTGAGTGCTGGTTGGAAAAGGTTTGCAACGGAGCATGAGCTTGTGAAAGGAGATGTATTGGTTTTTCATATGACAGCACCTTACATATTCAAGATATTTTTTTTCTCATTTATACACTTTGTTTGTACCTGTTGAAGTTCCACCCTTACATATGTCAACCGTTACGCATGAGTAAATGCACGATCAAATTATATTAAGGGTGGAACTTCAACAACTACAAACAAAGTATCTAAATGAGAAAAACAATACCTTGAATATGTAATGTGTGATCATATGAAATACCAATAAATCTCCTTTCACAAGCTCATGCTCCATTGCAAACCTTTTCCAACCAGCACTCAGACCATGGTGTTTTGCTAAATATGTTGTGTCCCTTTCTTAACCAGCTTCATCCACCAAGACAACTTTAGCATCTTCACTTGGCAGGTACAAATTACAAAAGTCGACTAATAATATCTATTTTCGAAACAAATACAAAAGAAAATTTTTAATTCAATAATGACGACTTTGTCTACAAAACCAATAAGCAAATAGTTTTACTAGGAGAGTATGAGATGCATACCAACCCAAAAGTGTTGGAAATATTGGATTGAACCATCGGTTTTTGAAAATATAGGATATTGAACTGGTATGCTTTGAAGCACTTTTTCTGCCCGATCTATAAGAGATTTCTTAGAATCCTCGTCTTGATATAGAGTATCAATAAGAGTCTTCCTCCCGCTCGAGCTAAAGTTGTCAAAAACAAGATAAGTTGATATAACTATGCATCATAATTATAGACTATTAACTTATTTACTCTTAAAATATCACAAATAAGGGGCAATGATTACAATACAATTTTTTTACCATACTTCTCCCTGGTTAACAAAATTTTTACCTCACTTTTCCTTGATTTACTGGAAAAATAAAGGGTTTATAGAGAGGACAAGAGGGAGAGGGAGGGAGAGAGATGAGAGAGAGAGAATATCATTCTGTTCCTTATTTATCAATTCATGATCGCTAAACGTCATATTACTTTACAAAACTATTTATATGACTAATATTTTGTGCCAAATTGTTACTCATGCATTACCAATGATAAGACTCTCCATAAGTGATATATTGATTTTCTTCTCCAGGAGTTCGCTCGCTTCCGTAGCAACGGCTAACGATCAAGGCTGGTAAGTAGGTCGTTCCACACAATGATCCTTATACTCGTAGAAAGTTTTAATAATATATATTCTTAGTTCAAAATTAATAAAAAAGTATTAATGACAATATAATTTGATGAAATGAAATTAGGAATTTGATAGTGAACATTTTGCCTAAAACTGCTATCCATTCATACATAAATTTGTTATTTGATTAAACTAAACTAAATAGTAAAGTTGTCTTGTGTTCACTAGGAGGGCAATTTAGTTGATCAAAAAGAAGAGAGCTAAAAATATTGTATTGTAATCATTGCCCCTTATTTGTAATATTCTAAAAGCAATTAAGCTAATAGTCTTCAATAATGATTCATAGTTCTATCAACTTATCTTGTTTTTGACAAATTTAGCTCGAGCCGGAGGCGAACTCTTATTAATGGCTTATATCAAGACGAGGATTCTAAGAAAGTTATAGATCGGGCAGAAAAAGGTTTCAAAGCATACCCGTTCAATATCCTAAATTTTCCAAACCGATAGTTCAGTCCAATGTTTCCAACAGTTTTTGATTGGTATGCATCTCATACTCTCCCCTTAAAAGTATTTGTTTATTAGTTTTGTATACAAAGTCAGCATTATAAAATTAAAAAAAATGTTTTGTATTCGTTTCGAATATAGATATTACCAGCCGACTTTGGTAATTTGTGCATGCCGAGTGAAGATGTTAAAGTTTTCCAGGTGGATGAAGTTGGCCATGAGAGGGACGCGACATATCTAGCAAAACACTATGGTGTGAGTGCGGGTTGGAAAAGGTTTGCGACGGAGCATGAGCTTGTGAAAGGAGATGTATTGGTTTTTCATATGACGGCACCTTACATATTCAAGATATTTTTTTTCTCATTTATACACTTTGTTTGTACCTGTTGAAGTTCCACCCTTACATATGTCAACCGTTACGCATGAGTAAATGCACGATCAAATTATATTAAGGGTGGAACTTCAACAACTACAAACAAAGTATCTAAATGAGAAAAACAATACCTTGAATATGTAATGTGTGATCATATGAAATACCAATAAATCTCCTTTCACAAGCTCATGCTCCATTGCAAACCTTTTCCAACCAGCACTCAGACCATGGTGTTTTTCTAGATATGTTGTGTCCCTCTCTTAACCAGCTTCAACCACCAAGACAACTTTAGCATCTTCACTTGGCATGTACAAATTACAGAAGTCGACTAATAATATCTATTTTCGAAACAAATACAAAAGAAAATTTTTAATTCAATAATGACGACTTTGTCTACAAAACCAATAAGCAAATAGTTTTACTAGGAGAGTATGAGATGCATACCAACGAGAAAGTGTTGGAAATATTGGATTGAACCATCGGTTTTTGAAAATATGGGATATTGAACTGGTATGTTTTGATGCACTTTTTCTGCCCCATCTATAAGAGATTTCTTAGAATCCTCGTCTTGATATAGAGTATCAATAAGAGTCTTC
Organism: Daucus carota subsp. sativus; assembly: GCF_001625215.2. Classification (NCBI taxonomy): domain Eukaryota; kingdom Viridiplantae; phylum Streptophyta; class Magnoliopsida; order Apiales; family Apiaceae; genus Daucus; species Daucus carota. The sequence goes on from NC_030383.2 coordinate 28,096,211, forward strand.
CTCCCGCTCGAGCTAAAGTTGTCAAAAACAAGATAAGTTGATATAACTATGCATCATATTTATAGACTATTAATAAAATATTTTTACCATACTTCTCCCTGATTAACAAAATTTTTACCTCACTTTTCCTTGATTTACTGGAAAAATAAAGTTTTAATAGAGAGGACAAGAGGGAGAGGGAGGGAGAGAGATCAGAGAGAGAGAATATCATTCTGTTTCTTATTTCAATTCATGATCGCTAAACGTCATATTACTTTACAAAACTAATTATATGACTAATATTTTGTGCCAAATTGTTACTTATGCATTACCAATGATAAGACTCTCCATAAGTGATATATTGATTTTCTTCTCTAGGAGCTCGCTTGCTTCCGTAACAACGGCTAACGATCAAGGCTGGTAAGTCGGTCGTTCCACACAATGGTCCTTATACTCGTAGAAAGTTTTAATAATATATATTCTTAGTTCAAAATTAATAAAAAATTATTAATGACAATATAATTTGATGAAATGTCATTGGGAATTTGATAGTGAACATTTTGCCTAAAACTGCTGTCCATTCATACATAAATTTGTTATTTGATTAAACTAAACTAAATAGTAAAGTTGTCTTGTGTTCACTAGGAGGGCAATTTAGTTGATCAAAAAGAAGAGAGCTAAAAATATTGTATTGTAATCATTGCCCCTTATTTGTAATATTCTAAAAGCAATTAAGCTAATAGTCTTCAATAATGATTCATAGTTCTATCAACTTATCTTGTTTTTGACAAATTTAGCTCGAGCTGGAGGCGAACTCTTATTAATGGCTTATATCAAGACGAGGATTCTAAGAAAGTTATAGATCGGGCAGAAAAAGGTTTCAAAGCATACCCGTTCAATATCCTAAATTTTTAAAACCGATAGTTCAGTCCAATGTTTCCAACAGTTTTTGATTGGTATTCATCTCATACTCTCCCCTTAAAAGTATTTGTTTATTAGTTTTGTAGACAAAGTCGCCATTATAAAATTAAAAAAAATGTTTTGTATTTGTTTCGAATATAGATATTACGAGCCGACTTTGGTAATTTGTGCATGCCGAGTGAAGATGTTAAAGTTGTCCAGGTGGATGAAGTTGGCCAAGAGAGGGACGCGACATATCTAGCAAAACACCATGGTTTGAGTGCTGGTTGGAAAAGGTTTGCAACGGAGCATGAGCTTGTGAGAGGAGATGTATTGGTTTTTCATATGACGGCACCTTACATATTCAAGATATTTTTTTTTTCTCATTTATACACTTTGTTTGTACCTGTTGAAGTTCCACCCTTCCATATGTCAACCGTTACGCATGAGTAAATGCACGATCAAATTATATTAAGGGTGGAACTTCAACAACTACAAACAAAGTATCTAAATGAGAAAAACAATACCTTGAATATGTAATGTGTGATCATATGAAATACCAATAAATCTCCTTTCACAAGCTCATGCTCCATTGCAAACCTTTTCCAACCAGCACTCAGACCATGGTGTTTTGCTAGATATGTTGTGTCCCTTCCTTAACCAGCTTCATCCACCAAGACAACTTTAGCATCTTCACTTGGCATGTACAAATTACAGAAGTCGACTAATAATATCTATTTTCGAAACAAATACAAAAGAAAATTTTTAATTCAATAATGACCACTTTGTCTACAAAACCAATAAGCAAATAGTTTTACTAGGAGAGTATGAGATGCATACCAACCCAAAAGTGTTGGAAATATTGGATTGAACCATCCGTTTTTGAAAATATAGGATATTGAACTGGTATGCTTTGAAGCACTTTTTCTGCCCGATCTATAAGAGATTTCTTAGAATCCTCGTCTTGATATAGAGTATCAATAAGAGTCTTCCTCCCGCTCGAGCTAAAGTTTTTAAAAACAAGATAAGTTGATATAACTATGCATCATAATTATAGACTATTAACTTATTTACTCTTAAAATATCACAAATAAGGGGCAATGATTACAATACAATTTTTTTACCATACTTCTCCCTGGTTAACAAAATTTTTACCTCACTTTTCCTTGATTTACTGGAAAAGTTTCTTATTTATCAATTCATGATCGCTAAACATCATATTACTTTACAAAACTATTTATATGACTAATATTTTGTGCCAAATTGTTACTCATGCATTACCAATGATAAGACTCTCCATAAGTGATATATTGATTTTCTTCTCCAGGAGCTCGCTCGCTTCCGTAGCAACGGCTAACGATCAAGGCTGGTAAGTAGGTCGTTCCACACAATGATCCTTATACTCGTAGAAAGTTTTAATAATATATATTCTTAGTTCAAAATTAATAAAAAAGTATTAATGACAATATAATTTGATGAAATGTCATTCGGAATTTGATAGTGAACATTTTGCCTAAAACTGCTGTCCATTCATACATAAATTTGTTATTTGATTAAACTAAACTAAATAGTAAAGTTGTCTTGTGTTCACTAGGAGGGCAATTTAGTTGATCAAAAAGAAGAGAGCTAAAAATATTGTATTGTAATCATTGCCCCTTATTTGTAATATTCTAAAAGCAATTAAGCTAATAGTCTTCAATAATGATTCATAGTTCTATCAACTTATCTTGTTTTTTGACAAATTTAGCTCGAGCCGGAGGCGAACTCTTATTAATGGCTTATATCAAGACGAGGATTCTAAGAAAGTTATAGATCAGGCAGAAAAAGGTTTCAAAGCATACCCGTTCAATATCCTAAATTTTTAAAACCGATAGTTCAGTCCAATGTTTCCAACAGTTTTTGATTGGTATTCATCTCATACTCTCCCCTTAAAAGTATTTGTTTATTAGTTTTGTAGACAAAGTCGCCATTATAAAATTAAAAAAAATGTTTTGTATTTGTGTCGAATATAGATATTACGAGCCGACTTTGGTAATTTGTGCATGCCGAGTGAAGATGTTAAAGTTGTCCAGGTGGATGAAGTTGGCCAAGAGAGGGACGCGACATATCTAGCAAAACACCATGGTTTGAGTGCTGGTTGGAAAAGGTTTGCAACGGAGCATGAGCTTGTGAAAGGAGATGTATTGGTTTTTCATATGACGGCACCTTACATATTCAAGATATTTTTTTTCTCATTTATACACTTTGTTTGTACCTGTTGAAGTTCCACCCTTACATATGTCAACCGTTACGCATGAGTAAATGCACGATCAAATTATATTAAGGGTGGAACTTCAACAACTACAAACAAAGTATCTAAATGAGAAAAACAATACCTTGAATATGTAATGTGTGATCATATGAAATACCAATAAATCTCCTTTCACAAGCTCATGCTCCATTGCAAACCTTTTCCAACCAGCACTCAGACCATGGTGTTTTGCTAAATATGTTGTGTCCCTTTCTTAACCAGCTTCATCCACCAAGACAACTTTAGCATCTTCACTTGGCATGTACAAATTACAGAAGTCGACTAATAATATCTATTTTCGAAACAAATACAAAAGAAAATTTTTAATTCAATAATGACGACTTTGTCTACAAAACCAATAAGCAAATAGTTTTACTAGGAGAGTATGAGATGCATACCAACCCAAAAGTGTTGGAAATATTGGATTGAACCATCCGTTTTTGAAAATATAGGATATTGAACTGGTATGCTTTGAAGCACTTTTTCTGCCCGATCTATAAGAGATTTCTTAGAATCCTCGTCTTGATATAGAGTATCAATAAGAGTCTTCCTCCCGCTCGAGCTAAAGTTTTTAAAAACAAGATAAGTTGATATAACTATGCATCATAATTATAGACTATTAACTTATTTACTCTTAAAATATCACAAATAAGGGGCAATGATTACAATACAATTTTTTTACCATACTTCTCCCTGGTTAACAAAATTTTTACCTCACTTCTCCTTGATTTACTGGAAAAATGAAGGGTTTATAGAGAGGACAAGAGGGAGACGGAGGGAGAGAGATCAGAGAGAGAATATCATTCTGTTTCTTATTTATCAATTCATGATCGCTAAACGTCATATTACTTTACAAAACTATTTATATGACTAATATTTTGTGCCAAATTGTGACTCATGCATTACCAATGATAAGACTCTCCATAAGTGATATATTGATTTTCTTCTCCAGGAGTTCGCTCGCTTCCGTAGCAACGACTAACGATCAAGGCTGGTAAGTAGGTCGTTCCACACAATGATCCTTGTACTCGTAGAAAGTTTTAATAATATATATTCTTAGTTCAAAATTAATAAAAAAGTATTAATGACAATATAATTTGATGAAATGTCATTAGGAATTTGATAGTGAACATTTTGCCTAAAACTGCTGTCCATTCATACATAAATTTGTTATTTGATTAAACTAAACTAAATAGTAAAGTTGTCTTGTGTTCACTAGGAGGGCAATTTAGTTGATCAAAAAGAAGAGAGCTAAAAATATTGTATTGTAATCATTGCCCCTTATTTGTAATATTCTAAAAGCAATTAAGCTAATAGTCTTCAATAATGATTCATAGTTCTATCAACTTATCTTGTTTTTGACAAATTTAGCTCGAGCCGGAGGCGAACTCTTATTAATGGCTTATATCAAGACGAGGATTCTAAGAAAGTTATAGATCGGACAGAAAAAGGTTTCAAAGCATACCCGTTCAATATCCTAAATTTTCCAAACCGATAGTTCAGTCCAATGTTTCCAACAGTTTTTGATTGGTATGCATCTCATACTCTCCCCTTAAAAGTATTTGTTTATTAGTTTTGTAGACAAAGTCGCCGTTATAAAATTAAAAAAATGTTTTGTATTCGTTTCGAATATAGATATTACCAGCCGACTTTGGTAATTTGTGCATGCCGAGTGAAGATGTTAAAGTTGTCCAGGTGGATGAAGTTGGCCAAGAGAGGGACGCGACATATATAGCAAAACACCATGGTTTGAGTGCTGGTTGGAAAAGGTTTGCAACGGAGCATGAGCTTGTGAAAGGAGATGTATTGGTTTTTCATATGACCGCACCTTACATATTCAAAATATTTTTTTTCTCATTTATACACTTTGTTTGTACCTGTTGAAGTTCCACCCTGGCATATGTCAACCGTTACGCATGAGTAAATGCACGATCAAATTATATTAAGGGTGGAACTTCAACACCTACAAACAAAGTATCTAAATGAGAAAAACAATACCTTGAATATGTAATGTGTGATCATATGAAATACCAATAAATCTCCTTTCACAAGCTCGTGCTCCATTGCAAACCTTTTCCAACCAGCACTCAGACCATGGTGTTTTGCTAGATATGTTGTGTCCCTCTCTTAACCAGCTTCATCCACCAAGACAACTTTAGCATCTTCACTTGGCATTTACAAATTACAGAAGTCGACTAATAATATCTATTTTCGAAACAAATACAAAAGAAAATTTTTAATTCAATAATGACGACTTTGTCTACAAAACCAATAAGCAAATAGTTTTACTAGGAGAGTATGAGATGTATACCAACCAAAAAGTGTTGGAAATATTGGATTGAACCATCGGTTTTTGAAAATTTAGGATATTGAACTGGTATGCTTTGAAGCACTTTTTCTGCCCGATCTATGACAGATTTCTTAGAATCCTCGTCTTGATATAGAGTATCAATAATAGTCTTCCTCCCGCTCGAGTTAAAGTTGTCAAAAACAAGATAAGTTGATATAACTATGCATCATAATTATAGACTATTAACTCATTTACTCTTAAAATATCACAAATAAGGGGCAATGATTACAATACAATATTTTTACCACACTTCTCCCTGATTAACAAAATTTTTACCTCACTTCTCCTTGATTTACTGTAAGAATAAAGGGTTTATTGAGAGGACAAGAGGGAGGGGGAGGGAGAGAGATCAGAGAGAGAATATCATTCTGTTTCTTATTTATCAATTCATGACCGCTAAACCTCATATTACTTTACAAAACTATTTATATGACTAATATTTTGTGCCTAATTGTTACTGATGCATTACCAATGATAAGACTCTCCATAAGTGATATATTGATTTTCTTCTCCAGGAGTTCGCTCGCTTCCGTAGCAACGGCTAACGATCAAGGCTGGTAAGTCGGTCGTTCCACACAATGATCCTTATACTCGTAGAAAGTTTTAATAATATATATTCTTAGTTCAAAATTAATAAAAAATTATTAATGACAATATAATTTGATGAAATGTCATTAGGAATTTCATAGTGAACATTTTGCCTAAAACTGATGTCCATTCATACATAAATTTGTTATTTGATTAAACTAAACTAAATAGTAAAGTTGTCTTGTGTTCACTAGGAGGGCAATTAAGTTGATCAAAAAGAAGAGAGCTAAAAATATTGTATTGTAATCATTGCCCCATATTTGTAATATTCTAAAAGCAATTAAGCTAATAGTCATCAATAATGATTCATAGTTCTATCAACTTATCTTGTTTTTGACAAATTTAGCTCGAGCCGGAGGCGAACTCTTATTAATGGCTTATATCGAGACGAGGATTCTGAGAAAGTTATAGATCGGGCAGAAAAAGGTTTCAAAGCATACCCGTTCAATATCCTAAATTTTCCAAACCGATAGTTCAGTCCAATGTTTCCAACAGTTTTTGATTGGTATACATCTCATACTCTCCCATTAAAAGTATTTGTTTATTAGTTTTGTAGAAAAAGTCGCCATTATAAAATTAAAAAAATGTTTTGTATTCGTTTCGAATATAGATATTACCAGCCGACTTTGGTAATTTGTGCATGCCGAGTGAAGATGTTAAAGTTGTCCAGGTGGATGAAGTTGGCCAAGAGAGGGACGCGACATATCTAGCAATACACCATGGTTTGAGTGCTGGTTAAAAAATGTTTGCAACGGAGCATGAGCTTGTGAAAGGAGATGTATTGGTTTTTCATATGACCGCACCTTACATATTCAAGATATTTTTTTTCTCATTTATACACTTTGTTTGTACCTGTTGAAGTTCCACCCTTACATATGTCAACCGTCACGCATGAGTAAATACACGATCAAATTATATTAAGGGTGGAACTTCAACACCTACAAACAAAGTATCTAAATGAGAAAAACAATACCTTGAATATGTAATGTGTGATCATATGAAATACCAATATATCTCCTTTCACAAGCTCATGCTCCATTGCAAACCTTTTCCAACCAGCACTCAGATCATGGTGTTTTGCTAGATATGTTGTGTCCCTCTCTTAACCAGCTTCATCCACCAAGACAACTTTAGCATCTTCACTTGGCATGTACAAATTACAGAAGCCGACTAATAATATCTATTTTCGAAACAAATACAAAAGAAATTTTTTAATTCAATAATGACGACTTTGTCTACAAAACCAATAAGCAAATAGTTTTACTAGGAGAGTATGAGATGCATACCAACCAAAAAGTGTTGGAAATATTGGATTGAACCATCGGTTTTTGAAAATTTAGGATAATGAACTGGTATGCTTTGAAGCACTTTTTCTCCCTGATCTATAACAGATCTCTTAGAATCCTCGTCTTGATATAGAGTATCAATAAGAGTCTTCCTCCCGCTCGAGCTAAAGTTGTCAAAAACAAGATAAGTTGATATAACTATGCATCATAATTATAGACTATTAACTTATTTACTCTTAAAATATCACAAATAAGGGGCAATGATTACAATACAATATTTTTACCACACTTCTCCCTGATTAACAAAATTTTTACCTCACTTCTCCTTGATTTACTGGAAAAATGAAGGGTTTATAGAGAGGACAAGAGGGAGAGGGAGGGAGAGAGATGAGAGAGAGAGAATATCATCCTAATTCGCATTTATCAATTCATGACCGCTAAACGTCATATTACTTTACAAAACTATTTATATGACTAATATTTTGTGCCAAATTGTTACTCATGCATTACCAATGATAAGACTCTCCATAAGTGATATATTGATTTTCTTCTCCATGAGCTCGCTCGCTTCCGTAGCAACGGCTAACGATCAAGGCTGGTAAGTCGGTCGTTCCACACAATGATCCTTATACTCGTAGAAAGTTTTAATAATATATATTCTTAGTTCAAAATTAATAAAAAATTATTAATGACAATATAATTTGATGAAATGTCATTAGGAATTTCATAGTGAACATTTTGCCTAAAACTGATGTCCATTCATACATAAATTTGTTATTTGATTAAACTAAACTAAATAGTAAAGTTGTCTTGTGTTCACTAGGAGGGCAATTAAGTTGATCAAAAAGAAGAGAGCTAAAAATATTGTATTGTAATCATTGCCCCATATTTGTAATATTCTAAAAGCAATTAAGCTAATAGTCATCAATAATGATTCATAGTTCTATCAACTTATCTTGTTTTTGACAAATTTAGCTCGAGCCGGAGGCGAACTCTTATTAATGGCTTATATCGAGACGAGGATTCTAAGAAAGTTATAGATCGGGCAGAAAAAGGTTTCAAAGCATACCCGTTCAATATCCTAAATTTTCCAAACCGATAGTTCAGTCCAATGTTTCCAACAGTTTTTGATTGGTATACATCTCATACTCTCCCCTTAAAAGTATTTGTTTATTAGTTTTGTAGAAAAAGTCGCCATTATAAAATTAAAAAAAATGTTTTGTATTCGTTTCGAATATAGATATTACCAGCCGACTTTGGTAATTTGTGCATGCCGAGTGAAGATGTTAAAGTTGTCCAGGTGGATGAAGTTGGCCAAGAGAGGGACGCGACATATCTAGCAAAACACCATGGTTTGAGTGCTGGTTAAAAAATGTTTGCAACGGAGCATGAGCTTGTGAAAGGAGATGTATTGGTTTTTCATATGACCGCACCTTACATATTCAAGATATTTTTTTTCTCATTTATACACTTTGTTTGAACCTGTTGAAGTTCCACCCTTACATATGTCAACCGTTACGCATGAGTAAATACACGATCAAATTATATTAAGGGTGGAACTTCAACACCTACAAACAAAGTATCTAAATGAGAAAAACAATACCTTGAATACGTAATGTGTGATCATATGAAATACCAATATATCTCCTTTCACAAGCTCATGCTCCATTGCAAACCTTTTCCAACCAGCACTCAGATCATGGTGTTTTGCTAGATATGTTGTGTCCCTCTCTTAACCAGCTTCATCCACCAAGACAACTTTAGCATCTTCACTTGGCATGTACAAATTACAGAAGTCGACTAATAATATCTATTTTCGAAACAAATACAAAAGAAATTTTTTAATTCAATAATGACGACTTTGTCTACAAAACCAATAAGCAAATAGTTTTACTAGGAGAGTATGAGATGCATACCAACCAAAAAGTGTTGGAAATATTGGATTGAACCATCGGTTTTTGAAAATTTAGGATAATGAACTGGTATGCTTTGAAGCACTTTTTCTCCCTGATCTATAACAGATCTCTTAGAATCCTCGTCTTGATATAGAGTATCAATAAGAGTCTTCCTCCCGCTCGAGCTAAAGTTGTCAAAAACAAGATAAGTTGATATAACTATGCATCATAATTATAGACTATTAACTTATTTACTCTTAAAATATCACAAATAAGGGGCAATGATTACAATACAATATTTTTACCACACTTCTCCCTGATTAACAAAATTTTTACCTCACTTCTCCTTGATTTACTGGAAAAATGAAGGGTTTATAGAGAGGACAAGAGGGAGAGGGAGGGAGAGAGATGAGAGAGAGAGAATATCATCCTAATTCGCATTTATCAATTCATGACCGCTAAACGTCATATTACTTTACAAAACTATTTATATGACTAATATTTTGTGCCAAATTGTTACTCATGCATTACCAATGATAAGACTCTCCATAAGTGATATATTGATTTTCTTCTCCAGGAGCTCGCTCGCTTCCGTAGCAACGGCTAACGATCAAGGCTGGTAAGTCGGTCGTTCCACACAATGATCCTTATACTCGTAGAAAGTTTTAATAATATATATTCTTAGTTCAAAATTAATAAAAAATTATTAATGACAATATAATTTGATGAAATGTCATTAGGAATTTCATAGTGAACATTTTGCCTAAAACTGATGTCCATTCATACATAAATTTGTTATTTGATTAAACTAAACTAAATAGTAAAGTTGTCTTGTGTTCACTAGGAGGGCAATTAAGTTGATCAAAAAGAAGAGAGCTAAAAATATTGTATTGTAATCATTGCCCCATATTTGTAATATTCTAAAAGCAATTAAGCTAATAGTCATCAATAATGATTCATAGTTCTATCAACTTATCTTGTTTTTGACAAATTTAGCTCGAGCCGGAGGCGAACTCTTATTAATGGCTTATATCGAGACGAGGATTCTAAGAAAGTTATAGATCGGGCAGAAAAAGGTTTCAAAGCATACCCGTTCAATATCCTAAATTTTCCAAACCGATAGTTCAGTCCAATGTTTCCAACAGTTTTTGATTGGTATACATCTCATACTCTCCCCTTAAAAGTATTTGTTTATTAGTTTTGTAGAAAAAGTCGCCATTATAAAATTAAAAAAAATGTTTTGTATTCGTTTCGAATATAGATATTACCAGCCGACTTTGGTAATTTGTGCATGCCGAGTGAAGATGTTAAAGTTGTCCAGGTGGATGAAGTTGGCCAAGAGAGGGACGCGACATATTGTTCGGTGAAATCTACACTACACGCAAGCGCACGTGATCACAAGTAATATATTAAGTTCGATCCCACAGAGACTGGTGAATTAAGTATACGCACCTATGCAACAATGTATGAGCAATTTTCACTGCCAAGACAATTAACAAGGATGGTTTCTTTTATACTAATAACTAAATTTATTAATCAAAATCAGAATAGGAAAACACATGGGATTCTAACTTCATTATCGAATTCATCTAGAATTGAAATTACTGATTAACATGCGACTGTTGATCCTAATCAGACAACACGAAAGTAATACATGCCAACTCTCGTTGCACACATATCATACCAATCAAAATCTGCAATTAAGACAGAAATCTCATGGACACCAACAAAGCTCAGACCCTATATCTCTATAGCGGTAGTGTAAGCAGAGAGGTTTAATAGCAAGTCATCTATCGTGATTACACAGGGTGATAAAAATAGTTCAAGTCTACCACAAATTATGTTTCATTCACATAATCCTATGTTTACATGGCAAAGTTCTAAACTCAATCATCCACTCTCGCTTCAGAAAGAATTAACAAACAACTTAGAAGTTAGCTACGCTTCTAAGAAGAATAAGTACGGCTCATGCAAAGAAATCAACGTACGTCACAAAATCAAGTAATAAATATTCGTTACTAGACTACATCGATAAATCCATTAGAATCCCATGAAGGCGGTTAGTTCATAATCGAACTAATCGACATCATGGGTTCTAGTGAAAACATGATAATAAACGACAAGAATTACGGAATAAAAATGCTTGAATTAATAATAAAGATCACACGTTACAGATTGAAGTTCACGATCTCGCTCGAAACTGTCACTTCCTCGCGAAGAACGATCTAATACAAACTGATAATGTGCTTCGATAAAAATTAAACTATGATATTGTTCTCTACTAAAACTACTTGGAGGCTAGGGTTTTACACATGAGAATTTAAAATAAATTGACCAAGTCAACCGGGCCTCGACCGCTGCTAAAATCCGTCAGAAAAGCTGTAAAAATTGGCCCGGAACACTTCTGCTGGGCGCGGCCGCGCTAAACTAGCGCAGGCGCGCTAGTTGGCTTTAATGTAGCGCGGGCGCGCTAAGAACTAGCACGGGGGCGCTACTTTCTGACTTTGGACTAGCGCGGGCGCGCTAAGAGTTAGCGCGGGGGCGCTACTTTCTGCCACTGGCAGCCTGTTTCTTCGTTTTCAGCTCGTTCTCACGTGCATGCCCTTCCTCGCTCTAGTACCACTTCCGTAGGTGATCACGGTTGCATTTAGCATATGCAACAAGCCCTTTAAACCCCTAGATAGCTCTAGTGGACGAGTGTGTTCTCGTGAGGGTTTGTAGAAGATGTACCCACAAAATCCCAAGTCGTGAGGAATCCACAATTCTCTATTCTTGCAAATAATGCACCAAAAACAACCTAAAATGATAGAAAATCACTTCATCACCTCAACTCGTGACCTGCACAGAAAAACACTAAAAACACATCAAAAGACACTAAACACTTAAGTACAACCAACCAATTTAAGTGGAAATGAAGGCCTATAAGTGCGTATAAATACCACTTATCACACCCCCAAACTTAAACTGATGCTTGTCCTCAAGCGTCAACGACACTATACAATAATACAATGCAATGCATGAATGCAACTACGTGATGAATGAGTAAACTATGAAGTAATTGCCTTGCCAATTATAATACCTCAGATTGTGCTAATGTTCTCGAATTTCATCTCTCTCGCTACTAAGTCAATTACTCTTCTATTTACAAGTGTGGAGTGCCCGTGTGTGCAAGCATGCTCTTTTATTGAGACAAGACAAAAACTACTACTCCCACAGAATCCCAATCAAGAATCGTAAAAGTTTAAAACTAACACCCCGTCACTCAAGTCCAACTAAAGCCAAGGTCCCAAAGAATGTCCACACCCTTCTATTTTATTCACTATAATTTTTTTTTTCTATTGGTGATTAATTGCTCGGTCTAAGGTCAGAGCGCTTCGCAGTGTAAATGCGTCACGAACACCACAAGACTTCACACACCAATTATTCACTTTATTCTAGTGGTTTATTTAACCGTGCAATGGTTGAGATCCCTAAAGATTTATGCACTAGTACCCATGTAGCGAGTGTTGGGTCAACAATCCCAAACCACGAAGGGCTTTAGGTTGTTAGGCACAAAGTCCCCTCAGACTTAATTACTCGAGTACTAATGAGCTCAACCTAGTTAATTCTACCACTTATTTTTTTAGTGAATTTATTTACTACTATTTTTTTTTCTTTTTTTTTTTTTTTTTATAAAGGCATATCTACTCCTCAGTTCCCCCAAACTTAAGAATTACAGACCTAAGCTGAAGGGTGCTCAATTCAATCCTAGAATTCATGGAATTTCGTCTAAATCCTATCTCAAGAACATATGTGAATTACAATTTCCAACACAAGCAATTTCCAAGTACTAACCTAGCATTGCAATTGAAACTACTAATCAAGAACTACGCACATAACTCATCATAGGCAATTAACTTGGCTTAACTTCATAATTCATGCAAATGCTCGTGATACTAACTACGACAATTACCACTAAACATGTAAAATAAAAAAAATGAGAAAAATAAAAAAAATGTGAGAAATAGAAATAATCAAAGCAAAATAAAATAAACGTGAACTACATGCACTAACTAACACATGCAATAATAAACAAAATTACAATAACATGCTCTTCCTTAGATTACCACCCCCAAACTTAAAATTTTCAATGTCCCCATTGAAAGCGGTAAAAAGGCTAGAGCGAACACGTACCTAATCGGAGTCCTCCCCCTCCTCTGCCGGAGGTGAATCCGGTGGAGGATATTGCTTAGGTTTAAGAAATGGGGTATCCACTTTCTCAAACAAAATCTCGCCACCACAAATAAAATCAAGAGCATCAAATATTGTCTTTGTCCTGTAGAAAGTCTCCAAACAAACGTTAGTAAACTTAATTGTCACTTCAAGAAGTAACCATTGATCGACATTTATACTTTCAGAGAACTTTGTGATAAAACAACGAAAAAATTCACATCCATTAAAGGACCGAACTCCTTCGACTTTCACACAAGGTGGAGGCTCGGGTGGTGGTTTTTCAGAACTCTTCACTTTCACAGGAGTCATAAGAACTTCTTGGCCTTTCATGTCACTGAATAAAGAGATGAAATTGCTATCCTCTTTTTCCAAGAGTTGAAGTGTAAGAGCCTTTTGGACTGGATAACCCACCAGATTTTGTGTAAGATCATCTTGGACAATCATCATGTCAGCTTTAAAACATGTACTCTCAAGTATAGGGGTAGAGGTTGGATTGAAAGCCAAATTTTCAATATCAGAACATGGAGCAACCTTGATTGAGCTAATCCCCTTCAGGAAATGTAATTCAAGCACACCTGGTGTAGGAGAAACTACGATCAACTCGATATTGCTTTTTTCATGCACCTCATCATCGCCCACACGGTCCATAACAACAACTTCATCGATTTTGCCGTCAGCGACACGATCTTCCTCTTTATTAATAGGCACATCATCATCCCAGGTCGAAAAACTATCACAATCTCCATCATTTGTAAGAATGGTAGCATTTATGTCATCTTCAACTTGGGTGGCTATAAGTGGAGAAGAATCGGGTTGTTCGACAGTAAAAGAACTAGCTAACCGCTCAAGTCGAGCCTCCATCATCAGTTGTGTAGCCTTGAGTTCCTTAAGCGTCTTGTTTATGTTTACCAACATATCATATACCTCATTTGTTTGATCAGAAAGCACTTCTACAGTGGGTTGAGGAACCTGTAGATCTTGTACTTGAGGATATTGATACTGTTGAGATTGTGGTTGCTCATATTGAGGCTGATAATACTGTTGCTCAAACTGATCATATTGTTGCATTGGAGGTTCTTCATAACATTGTTGCTGAAAATTTTGTTCTTGAAATTGATGTTCACCATGATATGGGAAATCACCAAAATTGTTGTCCATGTAAGAGAAATCTGGTTGATCCATCCATTCTTGATCATAAGAATTAGAATACTGATTGTACTCATATCCTTCTTGATAATTATATCCATGTCCCGACTGAGTATTCTGAGAGTTGAAGTGGTTATAAGAGCATTCATAACTATAGTGACCCTGAACACCACAAACTTGACAGAAGTTGTATGTTGTAGGGGCAACTTGTGACATCTCATTGACACTCATCGGATACAAGGTCGGCTCTGTAGCTTTCGACGAATATGCCTCAACTATGGAAGATAGAAGTGCAAAGGTATCGACTTCTTCCATTGTAACCCTGTAACAGCACAAACACAGCCAAGAACGCAGTAAAAGCTACCTCACTTGGAACTGAAGTCCCAAGGAGGCAAAGGAAACATTATAAATAACTAAACAAAAACAATAGATACAACAACAAATTAGACAAGTGAGAAAAGAATCCGAGTCAGTGAATTTTAATGCACACTGATGACAAGTACGTAAACTAATTAATTAACACCGAGTCCCCGGCAGCGGCGCCAAAAACTTGTTCGGTGAAATCTACACTACACGCAAGCGCACGTGATCACAAGTAATATATTAAGTTCGATCCCACAGAGACTGGTGAATTAAGTATACGCACCTATGCAACAATGTATGAGCAATTTTCACTGCCAAGACAATTAACAAGGATGGTTTCTTTTATACTAATAACTAAATTTATTAATCAAAATCAGAATAGGAAAACACATGGGATTCTAACTTCATTATCGAATTCATCTAGAATTGAAATTACTGATTAACATGCGACTGTTGATCCTAATCAGACAACACGAAAGTAATACATGCCAACTCTCGTTGCACACATATCATACCAATCAAAATCTGCAATTAAGACAGAAATCTCATGGACACCAACAAAGCTCAGACCCTATATCTCTATAGCGGTAGTGTAAGCAGAGAGGTTTAATAGCAAGTCATCTATCGTGATTACACAGGGTGATAAAAATAGTTCAAGTCTACCACAAATTATGTTTCATTCACATAATCCTATGTTTACATGGCAAAGTTCTAAACTCAATCATCCACTCTCGCTTCAGAAAGAATTAACAAACAACTTAGAAGTTAGCTACGCTTCTAAGAAGAATAAGTACGGCTCATGCAAAGAAATCAACGTACGTCACAAAATCAAGTAATAAATATTCGTTACTAGACTACATCGATAAATCCATTAGAATCCCATGAAGGCGGTTAGTTCATAATCGAACTAATCGACATCATGGGTTCTAGTGAAAACATGATAATAAACGACAAGAATTACGGAATAAAAATGCTTGAATTAATAATAAAGATCACACGTTACAGATTGAAGTTCACGATCTCGCTCGAAACTGTCACTTCCTCGCGAAGAACGATCTAATACAAACTGATAATGTGCTTCGATAAAAATTAAACTATGATATTGTTCTCTACTAAAACTACTTGGAGGCTAGGGTTTTACACATGAGAATTTAAAATAAATTGACCAAGTCAACCGGGCCTCGACCGCTGCTAAAATCCGTCAGAAAAGCTGTAAAAATTGGCCCGGAACACTTCTGCTGGGCGCGGCCGCGCTAAACTAGCGCAGGCGCGCTAGTTGGCTTTAATGTAGCGCGGGCGCGCTAAGAACTAGCACGGGGGCGCTACTTTCTGACTTTGGACTAGCGCGGGCGCGCTAAGAGTTAGCGCGGGGGCGCTACTTTCTGCCACTGGCAGCCTGTTTCTTCGTTTTCAGCTCGTTCTCACGTGCATGCCCTTCCTCGCTCTAGTACCACTTCCGTAGGTGATCACGGTTGCATTTAGCATATGCAACAAGCCCTTTAAACCCCTAGATAGCTCTAGTGGACGAGTGTGTTCTCGTGAGGGTTTGTAGAAGATGTACCCACAAAATCCCAAGTCGTGAGGAATCCACAATTCTCTATTCTTGCAAATAATGCACCAAAAACAACCTAAAATGATAGAAAATCACTTCATCACCTCAACTCGTGACCTGCACAGAAAAACACTAAAAACACATCAAAAGACACTAAACACTTAAGTACAACCAACCAATTTAAGTGGAAATGAAGGCCTATAAGTGCGTATAAATACCACTTATCACATATCTAGCAAAACACCATGGTTTGAGTGCTGGTTAAAAAATGTTTGCAACGGAGCATGAGCTTGTGAAAGGAGATGTATTGGTTTTTCATATGACCGCACCTTACATATTCAAGATATTTTTTTTCTCATTTATACACTTTGTTTGTACCTGTTGAAGTTCCACCCTTACATATGTCAACCGTTACGCATGAGTAAATACACGATCAAATTATATTAAGGGTGGAACTTCAACACCTACAAACAATGTATCTAAATGAGAAAAACAATACCTTGAATATGTAATGTGTGATCATATGAAATACCAATATATCTCCTTTCACAAGCTCATGCTCCATTGCAAACCTTTTCCAACCAGCACTCAGATCATGGTGTTTTGCTAGATATGTTGTGTCCCTCTCTTAACCAGCTTCATCCACCAAGACAACTTTAGCATCTTCACTTGGCATGTACAAATTACAGAAGTCGACTAATAATATCTTTTTTCGAAACAAATACAAAAGAAATTTTTTAATTCAATAATGACGACTTTGTCTACAAAACCAATAAGCAAATAGTTTTACTAGGAGAGTATGAGATGCATACCAACCAAAAAGTGTTGGAAATATTGGATTGAACCATCGGTTTTTGAAAATTTAGGATAATGAACTGGTATGCTTTGAAGCAGTTTTTCTCCCTCATCTATAACAGATCTCTTAGAATCCTCGTCTTGATATAGAGTATCAATAAGAGTCTTCCTCCCGCTCGAGCTAAAGTTGTCAAAAACAAGATAAGTTGATATAACTATGCATCATAATTATAGACTATTAACTTATTTACTCTTAAAATATCACAAATAAGGGGCAATGATTACAATACAATATTTTTACCACACTTCTCCCTGATTAACACAATTTTTACCTCACTTCTCCTTGATTTACTGGAAAAATGAAGGGTTTATAGAGAGGACAAGAGGGAGAGGGAGGGAGAGAGATGAGAGAGAGAGAATATCATCTTGATTCTCATTTATCAATTCATGACCGCTAAACGTCATATTACTTTACAAAACTATTTATATGACTAATATTTTGTGCCAAATTGTTACTCATGCATTACCAATGATAAGACTCTCCATAAGTGATATATTGATTTTCTTCTCCAGGAGCTCGCTCGCTTCCGTAGCAACGGCTAACGATCAATGTTGGTAAGTCGGTCGTTCCACACAATGATCCTTATACTTGTTGAAAGTTTTAATAATATATATTCTTAGTTCAAAATTAATAAAAAAATTATTAATGACAATATAATTTGATGAAATGTCATTAGGAATTTGATAGTGAAAATTTTGCCTAAAACTGATGTCCATTCATACATAAATTTGTTATTTGATTAAACTAAACTCAATAGTAAAGTTGTCTTGTGTTCACTAGGAGGGCAATTTAGTTGATCAAAAAGAAGAGAGCTAAAAATATTGTATTGTAATCATTGCCCCTTATTTGTAATATTCTAAAAGCAATTAAGCTAATAGTCTTCAACAATGATTCATAGTTCTATCAACTTATCTTGTTTTTGACAAATTTAGCTCGAGCCGGAGGCGAACTCTTATTAATGGCTTATATCAAGACGAGGATTCTAAGAAAGTTATAGATCGGGCAGAAAAAGGTTTCAAAGCATACCCGTTCAATATCCTAAATTTTCCAAACCGATAGTTCAGTCCAATGTTTCCAACAGTTTTTGATTGGTATGCATCTCATACTCTCCCCTTAAAAGTATTTGTTTATTAGTTTTGTAGACAAAGTCGCCATTATAAAATTAAAAAAATGTTTTGTATTCGTTTCGAATATAGATATTACCAGCCGACTTTGGTAATTTGTGCATGCCGAGTGAAGATGTTAAAGTTGCCCAGGTGGATGAAGTTGGCCAAGAGAGGGACGCGACATATATAGCAAAACACCATGGTTTGAGTGCTGGTTGGAAAAGGTTTGCAACGGAGCATGAGCTTGTGAAAGGAGATGTATTGGTTTTTCATATGACCGCACCTTACATATTCAAAATATTTTTTTTCTCATTTATACACTTTGTTTGTACCTGTTAAAGTTCCACCCTTGCATATGTCAACCGTTACGCATGAGTAAATGCACGATCAAATTATATTAAGGGTGGAACTTCAACACCTACAAACAAAGTATCTAAATGAGAAAAACAATACCTTGAATATGTAATGTGTGATCATATGAAATACCAATAAATCTCCTTTCACAAGCTCATGCTCCATTGCAAACCTTTTCCAACCAGCACTCAGACCATGGTGTTTTGCTAGATATGTTGTGTCCCTTCCTTAACCAGCTTCATCCACCAAGACAACTTTAGCATCTTCACTTGGCATGTACAAATTACAGAAGTCGACTAATAATATCTATTTTCGAAACAAATACAAAAGAAAATTTTTAATTCAATAATGACGACTTTGTCTACAAAACCAATAAGCAAATAGTTTTACTAGGAGAGTATGAGATGCATACCAACCCAAAAGTGTTGGAAATATTGGATTGAACCATCGGTTTTTGAAAATATAGGATATTGAACTGGTATGCTTTGAAGCACTTTTTCTGCCCGATCTATAAGAGATTTCTTAGAATCCTCGTCTTGATATAGAGTATCAATAAGAGTCTTCCTCCCGCTCGAGCTAAAGTTGTCAAAAACAAGATAAGTTGATATAACTATGCATCATAATTATAGACTATTAACTTATTTACTCTTAAAATATCACAAATAAGGGGCAATGATTACAATACAATTTTTTTACCATACTTCTCCCTGGTTAACAAAATTTTTACCTCACTTTTCCTTGATTTACTGGAAAAGTTTCTTATTTATCAATTCATGATCGCTAAACATCATATTACTTTACAAAACTATTTATATGACTAATATTTTGTGCCAAATTGTTACTCATGCATTACCAATGATAAGACTCTCCATAAGTGATATATTGATTTTCTTCTCCAGGAGTTCGCTCGCTTCCGTAGCAACGGCTAACGATCAAGGCTGGTAAGTAGGTCGTTCCACACAATGATCCTTATACTCGTAGAAACTTTTAATAATATATATTCTTAGTTCAAAATTAATAAAAAAGTATTAATGACAATATAATTTGATGAAATGTCATTAGGAATTTGATAGTGAACATTTTGCCTAAAACTACTGTCCATTCATACATAAATTTGTTATTTGATTAAACTAAACTAAATAGTAAAGTTGTCTTGTGTTCACTAGGAGGGCAATTTAGTTGATCAAAAAGAAGAGAGCTAAAAATATTGTATTGTAATCATTGCCCCTTATTTGTAATATTCTAAAAGCAATTAAGCTAATAGTCTTCAATAATGATTCATAGTTCTATCAACTTATCTTGTTTTTTGACAAATTTAGCTCGAGCCGGAGGCGAACTCTTATTAATGGCTTATATCAAGACGAGGATTCTAAGAAAGTTATAGATCGGGCAGAAAAAGGTTTCAAAGCATACCCGTTCAATATCCTAAATTTTTAAAACCGATAGTTCAGTCCAATGTTTCCAACAGTTTTTGATTGGTATTCATCTCATACTCTCCCCTTAAAAGTATTTGTTTATTAGTTTTGTAGACAAAGTCGCCATTATAAAATTAAAAAAAATGTTTTGTATTTGTTTCGAATATAGATATTACGAGCCGACTTTGGTAATTTGTGCATGCCGAGTGAAGATGTTAAAGTTGTCCAGGTGGATGAAGTTGGCCAAGAGAGGGACGCGACATATCTAGCAAAACACCATGGTTTGAGTGCTGGTTGGAAAAGGTTTGCAACGGAGCATGAGCTTGTGAAAGGAGATGTATTGGTTTTTCATATGACGGCACCTTACATATTCAAGATATTTTTTTTCTCATTTATACACTTTGTTTGTACCTGTTGAAGTTCCACCCTTACATATGTCAACCGTTACGCATGAGTAAATGCACGATCAAATTATATTAAGGGTGGAACTTCAACAACTACAAACAAAGTATCTAAATGAGAAAAACAATACCTTGAATATGTAATGTGTGATCATATGAAATACCAATAAATCTCCTTTCACAAGCTCATGCTCCATTGCAAACCTTTTCCAACCAGCACTCAGACCATGGTGTTTTGCTAGATATGTTGTGTCCCTCTCTTAACCAGCTTCATCCACCAAGACAACTTTAGCATCTTCACTTGGCATTTACAAATTACAGAAGTCGACTAATAATATCTATTTTCGAAACAAATACAAAAGAAAATTTTTAATTCAATAATGACGACTTTGTCTACAAAACCAATAAGCAAATAGTTTTACTAGGAGAGTATGAGATGTATACCAACCAAAAAGTGTTGGAAATATTGGATTGAACCATCGGTTTTTGAAAATTTAGGATATTGAACTGGTATGCTTTGAAGCACTTTTTCTGCCCGATCTATGACAGATTTCTTAGAATCCTCGTCTTGATATAGAGTATCAATAATAGTCTTCCTCTCCCGCTCGAGTTAAAGTTGTCAAAAACAAGATAAGTTGATATAACTATGCATCATAATTATAGTCTATTAACTCATTTACTCTTAAAATATCACAAATAAGGGGCAATGATTACAATACAATATTTTTACCACACTTCTCCCTGATTAACAAAATTTTTACCTCACTTCTCCTTGATTTACTGTAAGAATAAAGGGTTTATTGAGAGGACAAGAGGGAAGGGGAGGGAGAGAGATCAGAGAGAGAATATCATTCTGTTTCTTATTTATCAATTCATGACCGCTAAACCTCATATTACTTTACAAAACTATTTATATGACTAATATTTTGTGCCTAATTGTTACTCATGCATTACCAATGATAAGACTCTCCATAAGTGATATATTGATTTTCTTCTCCAGGAGTTCGCTCGCTTCCGTAGCAACGGCTAACGATCAAGGCTGGTAAGTCGGTCGTTCCACACAATGATCCTTATACTCGTAGAAAGTTTTAATAATATATATTCTTAGTTCAAAATTAATAAAAAATTATTAATGACAATATAATTTGATGAAATGTCATTAGGAATTTCATAGTGAACATTTTGCCTAAAACTGATGTCCATTCATACATAAATTTGTTATTTGATTAAACTAAACTAAATAGTAAAGTTGTCTTGTGTTCACTAGGAGGGCAATTAAGTTGATCAAAAAGAAGAGAGCTAAAAATATTGTATTGTAATCATTGCCCCATATTTGTAATATTCTAAAAGCAATTAAGCTAATAGTCATCAATAATGATTCATAGTTCTATCAACTTATCTTGTTTTTGACAAATTTAGCTCGAGCCGGAGGCGAACTCTTATTAATGGCTTATATCGAGACGAGGATTCTGAGAAAGTTATAGATCGGGCAGAAAAAGGTTTCAAAGCATACCCTTTCAATATCCTAAATTTTCCAAACCGATAGTTCAGTCCAATGTTTCCAACAGTTTTTGATTGGTATACATCTCATACTCTCCCCTTAAAAGTATTTGTTTATTAGTTTTGTAGAAAAAGTCGCCATTATAAAATTAAAAAAAATGTTTTGTATTCATTTCGAATATAGATATTACCAGCCGACTTTGGTAATTTGTGCATGCCGAGTGAAGATGTTAAAGTTCTCCAGGTGGATGAAGTTGGCCAAGAGAGGGACGCGACATATCTAGCAAAACACCATGGTTTGAGTGCTGGTTGGAAAAGGTTTGCGACGGAGCATGAGCTTGTGAAAGGAGATGTATTGGTTTTTCATATGACGGCACCTTACATATTCAAGATATTTTTTTTCTCATTTATACACTTTGTTTGTACCTGTTGAAGTTCCACCCTTACATATGTCAACCGTTACGCATGAGTAAATGCACCATCAAATTATATTAAGGGTGGAACTTCAACAACTACAAACAAAGTATCTAAATGAGAAAAACAATACCTTGAATATGTAATGTGTGATCATATGAAATACCAATAAATCTCCTTTCACAAGCTCATGCTCCATTGCAAACCTTTTCCAACCAGCACTCAGACCATGGTGTTTTGCTAGATATGTTGTGTCCCTCTCTTAACCAGCTTCAACCATCAAGACAACTTTAGCATCTTCACTTGGCATGTACAAATTACAGAAGTCGACTAATAATATCTATTTTCGAAACAAATACAAAAGAAAATTTTTAATTCAATAATGACGACTTTGTCTACAAAACCAATAAGCAAATAGTTTTACTAGGAGAGTATGAGATGCATACCAACGAGAAAGTGTTGGAAATATTGGATTGAACCATCGGTTTTTGAAAATATGGGATATTGAACTGGTATGTTTTGATGCACTTTTTCTGCCCGATCTATAAGAGATTTCTTAGAATCCTCGTCTTGATATAGAGTATCAATAAGAGTCTTCCTCCCGCTCGAGCTAAAGTTGTCAAAAACAAGATAAGTTGATATAACTATGCATCATAATTATAGACTATTAATAAAATATTTTTACCATACTTCTCCCTGATTAACAAAATTTTTACCTCACTTTTCCTTGATTTACTGGAAAAATAAAGTTTTAATAGAGAGGACAAGAGGGAGAGGGAGGGAGAGAGATCAGAGAGAGAGAATATCATTCTGTTTCTTATTTATCAATTCATGATCGCTAAACGTCATATTACTTTACGAAACTAATTATATGACTAATATTTTGTGCCAAATTGTTACTTATGCATTACCAATGATAAGACTCTCCATAAGTGATATATTGATTTTCTTCTCTAGGAGCTCGCTCGCTTCCGTAGCAACGGCTAACGATCAAGGCTGGTAAGTCGGTCGTTCCACACAATGGTCCTTATACTCGTAGAAAGTTTTAATAATATATATTCTTAGTTCAAAATTAATAAAAAATTATTAATGACAATATAATTTGATGAAATGTCATTAGGAATTTGATAGTGAACATTTTGCCTAAAACTGCTGTCCATTCATACATAAATTTGTTATTTGATTAAACTAAACTAAATAGTAAAGTTCTTGTGTTCACTAGGAGGGCAATTTAGTTGATCAAAAAGAAGAGAGCTAAAAATTTTGTATTGTAATCATTGCCCCTTATTTGTAATATTCTAAAAGCAATTAAGCTAATAGTCTTCAATAATGATTCATAGTTCTATCAACTTATCTTGTTTTTGACAAATTTAGCTCGAGACGGAGGCGAACTCTTATTAATGGCTTATATCAAGACGAAGATTCTAAGAAAGTTATAGATCGGGCAGAAAAAGGTTTCAAAGCATACCCGTTCAATATCCTAAATTTTTAAAACCGATAGTTCAGTCCAATGTTTCCAACAGTTTTTGATTGGTATTCATCTCATACTCTCTCCTTAAAAGTATTTGCTTATTAGTTTTGTAGACAAAGTCGCCATTATAAAATTAAAAAAAATGTTTTGTATTTGTTTCGAATATAGATATTACGAGCCGACTTTGGTAATTTGTGCATGCCGAGTGAAGATGTTAAAGTTGTCCAGGTGGAT
Source organism: Daucus carota subsp. sativus (assembly GCF_001625215.2). Taxonomy (NCBI): domain Eukaryota; kingdom Viridiplantae; phylum Streptophyta; class Magnoliopsida; order Apiales; family Apiaceae; genus Daucus; species Daucus carota. The sequence goes on from NC_030383.2 coordinate 28,120,523, forward strand.
GAAGTTGGCCAAGAGAGGGACGCGACATATCTAGCAAAACACCATGGTTTGAGTGCTCGTTGGAAAAGGTTTGCAACGGAGCATGAGCTTGTGAAAGGAGATGTATTGGTTTTTCATATGACGGCACCTTACATATTCAAGATATTTTTTTTCTCATTTATACACTTTGTTTGTACCTGTTGAAGTTCCACCCTTACATATGTCAACCGTTACGCATGAGTAAATGCACGATCAAATTATATTAAGGGTGGAACTTCAACAACTACAAACAAAGTATCTAAATGAGAAAAACAATACCTTGAATATGTAATGTGTGATCATATGAAATACCAATAAATCTCCTTTCACAAGCTCATGCTCCATTGCAAACCTTTTCCAACCAGCACTCAGACCATGGTGTTTTGCTAGATATGTTGTGTCCCTTCCTTAACCAGCTTCATCCACCAAGACAACTTTAGCATCTTCACTTGGCATGTACAAATTATAAAAGTCGACTAATAATATCTATATTCGAAACAAATACAAAAGAAATTTTTTAATTCAATAATGACGACTTTGTCTACAAAACCAATAAGCAAATAGTTTTACTAGGAGAGTATGAGATGCATACCAACCCAAAAGTGTTGGAAATATTGGATTGAACCATCGGTTTTTGAAAATATAGGATATTGAACTGGTATGCTTTGAAGCACTTTTTCTGCCCGATCTATAAGAGATTTCTTAGAATCCTCGTCTTGATATAGAGTATCAATAAGAGTCTTCCTCCCGCTCGAGCTAAAGTTGTCAAAAACAAGATAAGTTGATATAACTATGCATCATAATTATAGACTATTAACTTATTTACTCTTAAAATATCACAAATAAGGGGCAATGATTACAATACAATTTTTTTACCATACTTCTCCCTGGTTAACCAAATTTTTACCTCACTTTTCCTTGATTTACTGGAAAAGTTTCTTATTTATCAATTCATGATCGCTAAACGTCATATTACTTTACAAAACTATTTATATGACTAATATTTTGTGCCAAATTGTTACTCATGCATTACCAATGATAAGACTCTCCATAAGTGATATATTGATTTTCTTCTCCAGGAGTTCGCTCGCTTCCTGATGAGTCCATATTTTTGCATATTTAAGTGCCTATTTTTTGTTTATTTTCGTAGTATTAATCGTTTATTTATTTTATTTCAGGAAATTGTAGATAAATAAAGAAAGAAGAGAAAATGCAAGAAAAAAGGGAGAAAAAGAAAAGAAAAGAAGAAAATCAAAGAGAGTTGGCAAGCAAGGGGGCACATGGATGGCTATGATTTACCCAACACACATCACACATGGATGGATTAGATTTAGCCAGCCTACCCCTAAACCCTACATTTCTAGCTATAAATACCCCCATCCCCTTTACTTGTAAGGATCATCTTTTTAACCTAGTCTTTTCCTAGTTGGTAGGTAGTATAGTGCTAGATCTTCTTTTGTTCTCTCAATTTCATACCATATTTGTAAACACTTTTTATTTTAGTGCAAATTTTCTTTTAGCTTGATCTTGTGTTGTCTCTATTTTCTTTCTACAAGTAATATGATTCTTAGTACCACCATATATGCTTAAGGGCTTTTGGGAAATGAAGAATCATTGAGTTTGTGAGTAGTATAGATTTGTGATCTCTTAAATTAGTAAATTAAATCTTAGCACAAAATTAATTTGTGTTAGGGTTTAGATTTAAAACCCCGTATCATTTCAGTTTTTAGACTTATATAGATTAAATTGTGAAATAGTAAATAAATATATAAAAAACTAAGTCTAGCCGCATTTTGTTTTACTCTGTTTTCTTACCTTACTCTGTTTTTAAAGCCAAAACCCCACTCCCCTGTTTTCGTTTAACACATCACAAACCCACTATTCAGTTTCTTCTTTATTCCGTTTTCTTGCTGAGTTCAGTTTGCCGATTCATGTTCATATTACCGAGTTGCTTTAGTGGTTTGTTTGTGACTGTTTAATTGTTTTGTTTCTATGTTTCTGGGTTATTGATACTGAGTTGTTTAGCTGATCTTTTGCTTTTGAGTTTCGAGTTCCTGTAGTGTGTGGTCTGAGTCGCTGTATTCATCTCCGAGTCAGTCGCCGAGTTGCGAGTCTTGTTTCCTTTTTCTGAGTTCGAATCTTGTGATGTTACTGAGTCTGATTAGTTTTAGCCGAGTTGTATATGTTTGTTGAGTTAAAATCAGCGTTTGCATTGATTTCGTTTTCCAGTTTGATGAGTTCACGCTCCGTTTGTTTTGTAAAATCGAGTTGCTGGGTTTTGTATTGAGTATAGTCGAATGTTTGCTTCGAGTTTATGTAGCTGGGTTGTGGTTTTTGTGTTGAGTTAATTAGTTGGTGTTTGTACCCAGATTTTACAGGCGTCAAGACGTGACGGGAAGTGCACTGACATGACACGAAGTACTTGCGACAAGACATGTACTGGCAGATATGGATAAGCACGAAGACCAAGTCTTAACAAACCCACCTTTTTAGGGGGAGCATTCAAATGGCAGTTGGAGTCTTGGAGAGGTGCCAGCAATATAGGAGGGAGTTACATGCACGTGGAGCTAAAGTAGGAGAAAGAATAGGAGTTGGAGATGTAGAGGGATTCTAAATGGTGGAGCTATAAATACAACACAAGATGAAGATAACTACAACTCCTCTTGGCTGCATTATCTACATACTCACTTGTAAACAAGAAGAGACGCCACACACATATTATACTGATCTTTCAATAGTATTTCTAGCCCATTGTACTTATCACCTATAAGCCCACCACCTCATCTTCTACACCAAATTTCTCATATAACTCAACCGAGCTTCATGACCATGAAAACATATACACGAATAGCTACATATATTGACATATAATGGCCTTAGCTTCTTCAACTTCGATAGCTGAGTTACACATCTTCATCAATCTCAGATCATTCTGCCGACGGAAAGACACTGATGCCGACGGGAAGACACTGTTGACGACGTGAACATCTTCTAGAGCCGACAACTACATTCTCTTTTACTTGTATCTTGTATTGTTCATGATTGTAAGCTCATACCTCATCATTATAGTGGAAACTTTGGTTGGGACATTCCCACCCGCGGTTTTTAACCTTTTACAAGGGGTTTTCCGCGTCACCAAAATTGCTTGTGTTCTTGTCTTTTACTTTCTTTTCGATACTTGTCCATTCAATCTCTAAATATTCTTACATAAAAACACTTACTCCATTGTTATAGAAATTAAATAGGCTTGGCTTTTAACCCTGCAAATTTTGGTAAAAACAATTGGCGCCGTCTGTGGGAAACTAGCGAAGCACTTACATGATTTCTATGGCAATGGAGTTCACGTCGATGCGCATATTAATCGGTTCAAAAGGGGCTACAAGAGATAGGCGGCATGGATACACTGATTTCCTATATCACATCACTTTGGTTGACATAGCGAGAAGATTTCTGGTTACAAACATGGGGCTGTCCGACGGGTTGGTTGAATTGAAGTGACCACAAACGACCATGACATGTACGACTAGATTGACATGAACAAGTTACACTAATCTCATCACGTCTGACGGGTACTAGTAAACAACACGTAACGCGACACGAACAACAAGACATGGATGACATCTACACAACGATAAACAATGCCACAAGGAGGAAATTCATTTCATCAGCCTTGAGAATTCTAAGTTACAAAAATGTGAATACAAAAGAGAACGGCGACAATAAACAACATGCGAACCAAAGACTTGTTGATGAAGACCGACACATTTTAATGACACGATTGGTGACAATTCTAGAAGTATCCAACTCCAACCTGAGTTGACTACAACCTGCAAATGAGAAGAAACCAACAATATGGCGACAAGAGTCAAAACACATGGGGCTGATGTTATATCCAAAATTTCTACCTGTCTAGACATGACATGATGAATGCGTTCGACATGATGTAAAGGAAGAAGACATGACATGACCAGGAAGGACTACTTGTTGCGACAAGTCCAAAAAAGTTGATTAAGGTCAGCTTGATGACAAGGGACATGACGGTCAACAACATGACGTGAAACCTCTAGAAGTGTCCGACGACTCCAATGAGATTCAACGATACATTACGAATTACGAACTACAAGTCCCCAGGGGCTCGAACATGCTACTTTTGGAACTTTATCATATGTAAGTGAACTCATCATCTTTATTCTCTTAGTCTCTAGCAATATGATAATAAGTTAATTACGATCTTTACTTGGGCTTATGCTATTTAAATGATATTTCATGCTTCCAATGAATGTTTGCTTGAATGATTCATGATCTAATCATAATGACACATGTGCTTGTTTCTTACATGACTTGCTACTCTACTTGATAGACATGTGTGTTGAAATATGTTATGCAAGTTGTTCCAAATTGTCTTCATGTTTAACTGCTTAAAGTTGACGTCTTCATCATGATATTTATTGTGACATGATACTGCATGAGTATATTTTGGATACATATTTAATAGACAAGGAGGGCTGATCACCCATCCTACTACAGTTAATCATTATCGAATGATGATGACGACAATACTACACATTACACAAACAACTAACGACGCCACGAATAATGACGCATTTCAACATTATGTATTTAAACATTACATAATCACAATTACAATTACGAGCTAAGTTTCAAGAGGGAAAGGCCTTTTAACTAGCCTACGAATGCATGCATCGACGTTTGAAAATAAACATATTTGTCGAATACAACAACGTTTGAAAATTATAAATTTGTCGAATACATATACTACATGCATCAACGTCTGAAAATTATATATTCGTCGAATATATATATTTGTCGAATACATATACTACGTGGACCAATGTTTAAAAAAATATATTTGTCGACTACAATTACGCATATTACAACTTTGGATACATCGACGTATTTAACATACATGTCGACGAAAAATCCACCAGATCACGCAAGTCACGACCCTTGGTCGGACACATGAATTACAACATACATTTCTACATGTCATCACTTACACGAGTCATGACAGATTGCATTGACGTCTGACGTGGCATGATTTCTACATATCACGTTATGATGACGAGATACACATCATGTCTACAAATTACATATTACGAATGCAAGACATGCTACAAAACACTACTTTACGTGGTACTCCTATTCATTGCATCACAATCACTCCAAATTCAGGGGTCACATGACACAATTTCAAGCCACGGACACATAGAAATACGCAGCCGACAATCACAAGATTATATACAACATCTTGCACGTGTCAGAAGACATCTACAAGGGGCTTTACAAATATAACGCAAAGCAACGTCATGCAACTTGACATGTTAATACTACGGGGCTGATTGAAACTACATCCAAGCCTACAAACAACTAGAGCGGATACAAAATGTTCTCATCTTACAATGTGAAGCTAACGACAACACATGAGCTACTCGTCGATATTTTTAACATTGGAAAATTTGGACCACAATGACAACTCGAGACAACTTTGTAACGACACAACGAGATTGAGACTTGATACATGACAACAATGAACAAGACAAATCAATGTGACACGATCACGTGTTGCAAGCGTCAGTAGTTTAACATGGCATCGGCGTTCCTTTTATTACAAAGAAAGAGACGACGTCGACGTCAACTTGAGATCGCCTCTCTAAAAAAACAAGCCAAAATCCTCGAAGCAAATGACGTCTTTAGTGAACTTTGAAACATCATCTTGACTTCAAGTTCATAGTAACTGCTTGGTCATCTAGTCACGAGCCTCGACGCTACAAGTCATCATCCATTCTGGTTGCTCCTTAGGCGAAGGAATAAATCTCAAGTGGAGTATTTTAGACGTAATTTCATTGGTTGCATGCCTCCACCCAATAAAATTAGGGGCTATTGTTTGTACCCAGATTTTACAGGCGTCAAGACGTGACGGGAAGTGCACTGACATGACACGAAGTACTTGCGACAAGACATGTACTGGCAGATATGGATAAGCACGAAGACCAAGTCTTAACAAACCCACCTTTTTAGGGGGAGCATTCAAATGGCAGTTGGAGTCTTGGAGAGGTGCCAGCAATATAGGAGGGAGTTACATGCACGTGGAGCTAAAGTAGGAGAAAGAATAGGAGTTGGAGATGTAGAGGGATTCTAAATGGTGGAGCTATAAATACAACACAAGATGAAGATAACTACAACTCCTCTTGGCTGCATTATCTACATACTCACTTGTAAACAAGAAGAGACGCCACACACATATTATACTGATCTTTCAATAGTATTTCTAGCCCATTGTACTTATCACCTATAAGCCCACCACCTCATCTTCTACACCAAATTTCTCATATAACTCAACCGAGCTTCATGACCATGAAAACATATACACGAATAGCTACATATATTGACATATAATGGCCTTAGCTTCTTCAACTTCGATAGCTGAGTTACACATCTTCATCAATCTCAGATCATTCTGCCGACGGAAAGACACTGATGCCGACGGGAAGACACTGTTGACGACGTGAACATCTTCTAGAGCCGACAACTACATTCTCTTTTACTTGTATCTTGTATTGTTCATGATTGTAAGCTCATACCTCATCATTATAGTGGAAACTTTGGTTGGGACATTCCCACCCGCGGTTTTTAACCTTTTACAAGGGGTTTTCCGCGTCACCAAAATTGCTTGTGTTCTTGTCTTTTACTTTCTTTTCGATACTTGTCCATTCAATCTCTAAATATTCTTACATAAAAACACTTACTCCATTGTTATAGAAATTAAATAGGCTTGGCTTTTAACCCTGCAAATTTTGGTAAAAACAGTTGGCAGTCGATCTCTTTGCTGTTTAAGTCGAGTTTCTTGCTGGGTTTTTCACCGAGTCTGTTGCGTTTTTGCCGCGTTGCTCTGTTTTTATTTTCTAGTTTACCGAATCTGGGTTTGTTCATGTCGAGCTGCTGGGTCTGATTTCGGTTTTTTTCAGTCGAGTTTAAGTTCTGTTGTTAGATGCTAAGGTTTTAGTCCCTGCGTTGCTGAAGTTTTGCCGAGTTTTAGTTACAGTTTTCAATTTTGAGTGTGTCCGATTTGCTTATTTGCTGCGTCGATTGTTGCTGTTAGTTTCGAGTTTCGTTTTCGAGTCAAAGCCCCGAGTACTGGTTTAAAATCGAGTGGTGACTTGTTCTGAGTTTGGTGGTTCTGTTGGTTTCGTAAAATAGTTTTATGCTTGTTTTTATTTACCAAGTAATGAATCAGTTTTGCATTTTATCTTCGTGGTTTTGGCTTTTCAATTTGTATGATTGGTTAAAGTGAGTTTCTGCTGTTTTTTTTAGTATAGTGACCACCTGTTATGGCTTCTTTCTTATTTGTGAGGTTTAGTCATGTGGTTTAGTTTTCACAGCCTAAGTTTTAGTGTTCTGCTTCTTTTAATGGCTTCTGATTTGTTAAATTAAGCTGCGTTTTTATTTGCTTTCTTTTTGTTTTATTTGAATCAAACCATGATTTCTGTTGGTTTCGTTTTATTTGTTTTTTTTTTGTTTTGTTTTGCTTTATTTTGCTCTAGTTTAAAATAACAAATTAGTTAGATTTTTGATAAGTGACAACTAATTAAATTAGTTAAATTGGCAAATTCTAGACTTAATCTTGTAAACTCACTTTTCAAATTAATTGTTCTAATCCGCCTAGGTTAATATTTAAAGGATTGCAAAAATAATTTTAATCTCTGTGGATCGAATCATAAATATTAAAACGGTGATCGTGCGCTTGCGATTTTAAAGAACATATTTTCTAGCACATCACTTCCGTAGCAACGGCTAACGATCAAGGCTGGTAAGTAGGTCGTTCCACACAATGATCCTTATACTCGTAGAAAGTTTTAATAATATATATTCTTAGTTCAAAATTAATAAAAAAGTATTAATGACAATATAATTTGATGAAATGTCATTAGGAATTTGATAGTGAACATTTTGCCTAAAACTGCTGTCCATTCATACATAAATTTGTTATTTGATTAAACTAAACTAAATAGTAAAGTTGTCTTGTGTTCACTAGGAGGGCAATTTAGTTGATCAAAAAGAAGAGAGCTAAAAATATTGTATTGTAATCATTGCCCCTTATTTGTAATATTCTAAAAGCAATTAAGCTAATAGTCTTCAATAATGATTCATAGTTCTATCAACTTATCTTGTTTTTGACAAATTTAGCTCGAGCCGGAGGCGAACTCTTATTAATGGCTTATATCAAGACGAGGATTCTAAGAAAGTTATAGATCGGGCAGAAAAAGGTTTCAAAGCATACCCGTTCAATATCCTAAATTTTCCAAACCGATAGTTCAGTCCAATGTTTCCAACAGTTTTTGATTGGTATGCATCTCATACTCTCCCCTTAAAAGTATTTGTTTATTAGTTTTGTAGACAAAGTCGCCATTATAAAATTAAAAAAATGTTTTGTATTCGTTTCGAATATAGATATTACCAGCCGACTTTGGTAATTTGTGCATGCCGAGTGAAGATGTTAAAGTTGTCCAGGTGGATGAAGTTGGCCAAGAGAGGGACGCGACATATATAGCAAAACACCATGGTTTGAGTGCTGGTTGGAAAACGTTTGCAACGGAGCATGAGCTTGTGAAAGGAGATGTATTGGTTTTTCATATGACCGCACCTTACATATTCAAAATATTTTTTTTCTCATTTATACACTTTGTTTGTACCTGTTGAAGTTCCACCCTTGCATATGTCAACCGTTACGCATGAGTAAATGCACGATCAAATTATATTAAGGGTGGAACTTCAACACCTACAAACAAAGTATCTAAATGAGAAAAACAATACCTTGAATATGTAATGTGTGATCATATGAAATACCAATAAATCTCCTTTCACAAGCTCATGCTCCATTGCAAACCTTTTCCAACCAGCATTCAGACCATGGTGTTTTGCTAGATATGTTGTGTCCCTCTCTTAACCAGCTTCATCCACCAAGACAACTTTAGCATCTTCACTTGGCATTTACAAATTACAGAAGTCGACTAATAATATCTATTTTCGAAACAAATACAAAAGAAAATTTTTAATTCAATAATGACGACTTTGTCTACAAAACCAATAAGCAAATAGTTTTACTAGGAGAGTATGAGATGTATACCAACCAAAAAGTGTTGGAAATATTGGATTGAACCATCGGTTTTTGAAAATTTAGGATATTGAACCGGTATGCTTTGAAGCACTTTTTCTGCCCGATCTATGACAGATTTCTTAGAATCCTCGTCTTGATATAGAGTATCAATAATGGTCTTCCTCCCGCTCAAGTTAAAGTTGTCAAAAACAAGATAAGTTGATATAACTATGCATCATAATTATAGACTATTAACTCATTTACTCTTAAAATATCACAAATAAGGGCAATGATTACAATACAATATTTTTACCACACTTCTCCCTGATTAACAAAATTTTTACCTCACTTCTCCCTGATTTACTGTAAGAATAAAGGGTTTATTGAGAGGACAAGAGGGAGGGGGAGGGAGAGAGATCAGAGAGAGAATATCATTCTGTTTCTTATTTATCAATTCATGACCGCTAAACCTCATATTACTTTACAAAACTATTTATATGACTAATATTTTGTGCCTAATTGTTACTCATGCATTACCAATGATAAGACTCTCCATAAGTGATATATTGATTTTCTTCTCCAGGAGTTCGCTCGCTTCCGTAGCAACGGCTAACGATCAAGGCTGGTAAGTCGGTCGTTCCACACAATGATCCTTATACTCGTAGAAAGTTTTAATAATATATATTCTTAGTTCAAAATTAATAAAAAATTATTAATGACAATATAATTTGATGAAATGTCATTAGGAATTTCATAGTGAACATTTTGCCTAAAACTGATGTCCATTCATACATAAATTTGTTATTTGATTAAACTAAACTAAATAGTAAAGTTGTCTTGTGTTCACTAGGAGGGCAATTAAGTTGATCAAAAAGAAGAGAGCTAAAAATATTGTATTGTAATCATTGCCCCATATTTGTAATATTCTAAAAGCAATTAAGCTAATAGTCATCAATAATGATTCATAAATCTATCAACTTATCTTGTTTTTGACAAATTTAGCTCGAGCCGGAGGCGAACTCTTATTAATGGCTTATATCGAGACGAGGATTCTAAGAAAGTTATAGATCGGGCAGAAAAAGGTTTCAAAGCATACCCGTTCAATATCCTAAATTTTCCAAACCGATAGTTCAGTCCAATGTTTCCAACAGTTTTTGATTGGTATACATCTCATACTCTCCCCTTAAAAGTATTTGTTTATTAGTTTTGTAGAAAAAATCGCCATTATAAAATTAAGAAAAATGTTTTGTATTCGTTTCGAATATAGATATTACCAGTCGACTTTGGTAATTTGTGCATGCCGAGTGAAGATGTTAAAGTTGTCCAGGTGGATGAAGTTGGCCAAGAGAGGGACGCGACATATCTAGCAAAACACCATGGTTTGAGTGCTGGTTAAAAAATGTTTGCAACGGAGCATGAGCTTGTGAAAGGAGATGTATTGGTTTTTCATATGACCGCACCTTACATATTCAAGATATTTTTTTTCTCATTTATACACTTTGTTTGTACCTGTTGAAGTTCCACCCTTACATATGTCAACCGTTACGCATGAGTAAATACACGATCAAATTATATTAAGGGTGGAACTTAACACCTACAAACAAAGTTTCTAAATGAGAAAAACAATACCTTGAATATGTAATGTGTGATCATATGAAATACCAATATATCTCCTTTCACAAGCTCATGCTGCATTGCAAACCTTTTCCAACCAGCACTCAGATCATGGTGTTTTGCTAGATATGTTGTGTCCCTCTCTTAACCAGCTTCATCCACCAAGACAACTTTAGCATCTTCACTTGGCATGTACAAATTACAGAAGTCGACTAATAATATCTATTTCGAAACAAATACAAAAGAAATTTTTTAATTCAATAATGACGACTTTGTCTACAAAACCAATAAGCAAATAGTTTTACTAGGAGAGTATGAGATGCATACCAACCAAAAAGTGTTGGAGATATTGGATTGAACCATCGGTTTTTGAAAATTTAGGATAATGAACTGGTATGCTTTGAAGCACTTTTTCTCCCTGATCTATAACAGATCTCTTAGAATCCTCGTCTTGATATAGAGTATCAATAAGAGTCTTCCTCCCGCTCGAGCTAAAGTTGTCAAAAACAAGATAAGTTGATATAACTATGCATCATAATTATAGACTATTAACTTATTTACTCTTAAAATATCACAAATAAGGGGCAATGATTACAATACAATATTTTTACCACACTTCTCCCTGATTAACAAAATTTTTACCTCACTTCTCCTTGATTTACTGGAAAAATGAAGGGTTTATAGAGAGGACAAGAGGGAGAGGGAGGGAGAGAGATGAGAGAGAGAGAATATCATCCTGATTCTCATTTATCAATTCATGACCGCTAAACGTCATATTACTTTACAAAACTATTTATATGACTAATATTTTGTGCCAAATTGTTACTCATGCATTACCAATGATAAGACTCTCCATAAGTGATATATTGATTTTCTTCTCCAGGAGCTCGCTCGCTTCCGTAGCAACGGCTAACGATCAATGCTGGTAAGTCGGTCGTTCCACACAATGATCCTTATACTCGTAGAAAGTTTTAATAATATATATTCTTAGTTCAAAATTAATAAAAAATTATTAATGACAATATAATTTGATGAAATGTCATTAGGAATTTGATAGTGAAAATTTTGCCTAAAACTGATGTCCATTCATACATAAATATGTTATTTGATTAAACTAAACTCAATAGTAAAGTTGTCTTGTGTTCACTAGGAGGGCAATTTAGTTGATCAAAAAGAAGAGAGCTAAAAATATTGTATTGTAATCATTGCCCCTTATTTGTAATATTCTAAAAGCAATTAAGCTAATAGTCTTCAACAATGATTCATAGTTCTATCAACTTATCTTGTTTTTGACAAATTTAGCTCGAGCCGGAGGCGAACTCTTATTAATGGCTTATATCAAGACGAGGATTCTAAGAAAGTTATAGATCGGGCAGAAAAAGGTTTCAAAGCATACCCGTTCAATATCCTAAATTTTCCAAACCGATAGTTCAGTCCAATGTTTCCAACAGTTTTTGATTGGTATGCATCTCATGCTCTCCCCTTAAAAGTATTTGTTTATTAGTTTTGTAGACAAAGTCGCCATTATAAAATTAAAAAAATGTTTTGTATTCGTTTCGAATATAGATATTACCAGCCGACTTTGGTAATTTGTGCATGCCGAGTGAAGATGTTAAAGTTGTCCAGGTGGATGAAGTTGGCCAAGAGAGGGACGTGACATATATAGCAAAACACCATGGTTTGAGTGCTGGTTGGAAAAGGTTTGCAACGGAGCATGAGCTTGTGAAAGGAGATGTATTGGTTTTTCATATGACCGCACCTTACATATTCAAAATATTTTTTTTCTCATTTATACAATTTGTTTGTACCTGTTAAAGTTCCACCCTTGCATATGTCAACCGTTACGCATGAGTAAATGCACGATCAAATTATATTAAGGGTGGAACTTCAACACCTACAAACAAAGTATCTAAATGAGAAAAACAATACCTTGAATATGTAATGTGTGATCATATGAAATACCAATAAATCTCCTTTCACAAGCTCATGCTCCATTGCAAACCTTTTCCAACCAGCACTCAGACCATGGTGTTTTTCTAGATATGTTGTGTCCCTCTCTTAACCAGCTTCATCCACCAAGACAACTTTAGCATCTTCACTTGGCATTTACAAATTACAGAAGTCGACTAATAATATCTATTTTCGAAACAAATACAAAAGAAAATTTTTAATTCAATAATGACGACTTTGTCTACAAAACCCATAAGCAAATAGTTTTACTAGGAGAGTATGAGATGCATACCAACCAAAAAGTGTTGGAAATATTGGATTGAACCATCGGTTTTTGAAAATTTAGGATATTGAACTGGTATGCTTTGAAGCACTTTTTCTCCCTGATCTATAACAGATCTCTTAGAATCCTCGTCTTGATATAGAGTATCAATAAGAGTCTTCCTCCTGCTCGAGCTAAAGTTGTCAAAAACAAGATAAGTTGATATAACTATGCATCATAATTATAGACTATTAACTTATTTACTCATAAAATATCACAAATAAGGGGCAATGATTACAATACAATTTTTTTACCATAGTTCTCCCTGGTTAACAAAATTTTTACCTCACTTTTCCTTGATTTACTGGAAAAATAAAGGGTTTATAGAGTGGACAAGAGGGAGAGGGAGGGAGAGAGATCAGAGAGAGAGAATATCATTCTGTTTCTTATTTATCAATTCATGATCGCTAAACGTCATATTACTTTACAAAACTATTTATATGACTAATATTTTGTGCCAAATTGTTACTCATGCATTACCAATGATAAGACTCTCCATAAGTGATATATTGATTTTCTTCTCCAGGAGTTCGCTCGCTTCCGTAGCAACGGCTAACGATCAAGGCTGGTAAGTAGGTCGTTCCACACAATGATCCTTATACTCGTAGAAAGTTTTAATAATATATATTCTTAGTTCAAAATTAATAAAAAAGTATTAATGACAATATAATTTGATGAAATGTCATTAGGAATTTGATAGTGAACATTTTGCCTAAAACTGCTGTCCATTCATACATAAATTTGTTATTTGATTAAACTAAACTAAATAGTAAAGTTGTCTTGTGTTCACTAGGAGGGCAATTTAGTTGATCAAAAAGAAGAGAGCTAAAAATATTGTATTGTAATCATTGCCCCTTATTTGTAATATTCTAAAAGCAATTAAGCTAATAGTCTTCAACAATGATTCATAGTTCTATCAACTTATCTTGTTTTTGACAAATTTAGCTCGAGCCGGAGGCGAACTCTTATTAATGGCTTATATCAAGACGAGGATTCTAAGAAAGTTATAGATCGGGCAGAAAAAGGTTTCAAAGCATACCCGTTCAATATCCTAAATTTTCCAAACCGATAGTTCAGTCCAATGTTTCCAACAGTTTTTGATTGGTATGCATCTCATACTCTCCCCTTAAAAGTATTTGTTTATTAGTTTTGTAGACAAAGTCGCCATTATAAAATTAAAAAAATGTTTTGTATTCGTTTCGAATATAGATATTACCAGCCGACTTTGGTAATTTGTGCATGCCGAGTGAAGATGTTAAAGTTGTCCAGGTGGATGAAGTTGGCCAAGAGAGGGACGCGACATATATAGCAAAACACCATGGTTTGAGTGCTGGTTGGAAAAGGTTTGCAACGGAGCATGAGCTTGCGAAAGGAGATGTATTGGTTTTTCATATGACCGCACCTTACATATTCAAAATATTTTTTTTCTCATTTATACACTTTGTTTGTACCTGTTGAAGTTCCACCCTTGCATATGTCAACCGTTACGCATGAGTAAATGCACGATCAAATTATATTAAGGGTGGAACTTCAACACCTACAAACAAAGTATCTAAATGAGAAAAACAATACCTTGAATATGTAATGTGTGATCATATGAAATACCAATAAATCTCCTTTCACAAGCTCATGCTCCATTGCAAACCTTTTCCAACCAGCACTCAGACCATGGTGTTTTGCTAGATATGTTGTGTCCCTCTCTTAACCAGCTTCATCCACCAAGACAACTTTAGCATCTTCACTTGGCATTTACAAATTACAGAAGTCGACTAATAATATCTATTTTCGAAACAAATACAAAAGAAAATTTTTAATTCAATAATGACGACTTTGTCTACAAAACCAATAAGCAAATAGTTTTACTAGGAGAGTATGAGATGCATACCAACCAAAAAGTGTTGGAAATATTGGATTGAACCATCGGTTTTTGAAAATTTAGGATATTGAACTGGTATGCTTTGAAGCACTTTTTCTCCCTGATCTATAACAGATCTCTTAGAATCCTCATCTTGATATAGAGTATCAATAAGAGTCTTCCTCCCGCTCGAGCTAAAGTTGTCAAAAACAAGATAAGTTGATATAACTATGCATCATAATTATAGACTATTAACTTATTTACTCTTAAAATATCACAAATAAGGGGCAATGATTACAATACAATTTTTTTACCATACTTCTCCCTGGTTAACAAAATTTTTACCTCACTTTTCCTTGATTTACTGGAAAAATAAAGGGTTTGTTAGGTCCTATAAACTCACTATATAATATGATATAGTGACCACAATCTGTAACACAGTAAGACAATATAAGAAATTGTAATCAATAAACTCTTATATTCACAAAGCTTTGATGGTTACAAAAACTCTCTCAGTGATTTATATTGTATCACTAAGAGCTGCTAGGGTTCTAAACAATGTACTCGATAACTCAACTCCTATAGAGTAACCCTAATCTGTGTTTATATAGACACAGTTACAAAATCAATCTCTGATTTGATATCCTATAAATCTGCTATGAATTCTATCAATCAAAGATTGCTCCAGTTTTCTGTTTAGTTTCCATAGTCAGCAAATCACTCCTCCGCTTATATCCTTCCTTGAAGTATATCCGCTTCTGAGCTCTTTCCACGTGTAAACTCTGACGAGTCTTGACTATGTAAACTCTGGTCAGACTTTATCAAACTCTGTCAGACTTTACTAAACTCTGTCAGACTTTACTAAACTCTGATCAGCTTCCAGATTAAACTCTGATGATTCCTGTTCTAAAACAAACTTTAAGAACATTAGTAATCATCAATTATATCTAACAATCTCCCCCAACTTGTGCATAAATACATTATGTGCAAGTTAACAGATAATTGATGATGTCAAAACATTTAAGTCAAATGCAACAGAGTTTAACTATAAAACAGAAAACTTTTAAAACTTACAGATACTTTACTCCTTAGCTTCATAGACACCATTTGCTGTCTGTAGATACCCTCTGAGGAGTTCTCTTTCAGCTTCTTCAAGTACTGTAATCATTTGTCTCTTGATCTCTCTCAGCTCTGGATCTGAAACTCCAGTTTGATAAATTGCAGCTCTGAGATCATAAATCTTGTTCTTCTTCAAGTCTCTATCCAGCCTGATATTGTAAGCTTTATCAGACTCTTCATTAAATGCAAGAGTTCTGATTCCACCTATTGTTTCAATTTTTGCTGAATTTTTCTTCATCTCAACCAGCTGTCCTTTATGATTGAGGTATTTAGGAATGAAAGGTCCAGCATTTTTGTTTCCTGTAATACCCATCTTTCTTCTGATTTGATCCTTGAGCAGGTTGGAGATGTGTTGGCATGACTTGTTCTTTACAAGAAATATGTGTGAGACATATCTCAATTCTTCCCAGTGTTTAGCATATAGATCTGCTTCAAGTACTCTAAACACTGTTCCATCAGACATGAAGTAGATAAGAATATTATCTCCTCTGTCATTCTTCACCAGCTGGACTGAATCAAGTTTGTCCATTTTGTCTTGCAATACTCCAGTCTTGGGAGCACAGAGAGATGAGGGGTCATCTGGTCTTGATCCTATACTCTGATCAAATTTTTCATATTTGGATCCCAGCCCTCCTTTATCTCTTCCTGCCTTACGATGAGAGATTGGTTGAATTGAGCCCTTTTCAAAGCTTATCTCAGTCATCAGAGTAGGCTTTGCAAATCCAGCCAGTGGAGTAGTTGTTGGTTTGAACACAGCTTGAGCCTTGTCAGAGGTTGTGTCCTTCTTTGCATCCTAATTAACATGAGCTATGTCAGAGGTTAATCTTTCTTTTTGAGGTTCTGCAACATGAGCTTTGTCAGAGATTGCAGCTTCTGTTTTCTTTTCCTTTACAACTTGATCCTTGTCAGAGGTTGTAGACTTCTTCTTTTCCCAGCCTTTTTCCAGATGTTCATCTACTTTGCTTTTGCCCTTGGAAGTATATTCATCTTCAGAGTATACCCTTTTGACTGGTAAACTCTGATCAGCAACAGTAGCTTCCTTGATCAATATCCCTTTCTCTTTTGGCTTGGTAGTTGACTTTGCAGGTTTTTGGATCTTTCCAGAGTTTATAGCTTCAACATGTTCCTTTTTCAGCTCAGCTTCCTCTGCAGCAATCAACTCCAAATCCAAATTGGCTTCTGGATTTTCTTGTTCAAAAATCAATCTAGCAAGCTCTTCATCAGTCATGGGTTTATCTGATCCAGTCACTGGTCTTTGCTTAGATCCAGATGTGAAATTATATGTTGGAGCAGACTTTGTGCTTTGCTTAGATTGTTTCTAACTGTCAGAGTTTGAAACTCTTCCACCAGTCCCTGATTGAAATCTTTTGTGCTTTGTGAAATCATCAACATCATCATCATCATCATCCTTCTTCTTTCTCTTCAGAGTTTGAGTAGTAGACTTGCATTTGACTTTAGCTACTCTCTCCCCCTTTTTGACATCATCCTCATCAGGAATCAGTATTGATGTGATTAGAGAAAGTGAGGATTGGATGGCTTCCAGCTGCTTGGACATCTTTTCTTGATTGGATTCAATCATGATCATCCGTTTGTCCAGAGATTCATTGGCAGTCACCAGCTTTTGTACATTTTCTTTCAGAGGTAGCATGGTCCTTTTCTTTTCCAGATCATTTGTCTCCTTGACTTTGGCCACCTCTGTTCTTAGACCATCTATTGATTTAGATGTCTGGGCATGAGCAGGATGAAATGTCTTCAGATAGAGAATTGTGCCTTTGAGGCTTGACATAACATCAGAGTTTGAAATTTTATTCTCTGCCATAGATAAGAATTCTTCAGCTTTAGTTGGCTCCAGAGAATGTTGATGGCTCAACCAGAGTTTATCCCAGACTTCATTTGGTGGATCAACCTGAAGATCCCTGGGAAGTGGCTCAGAGTCTGTATTCAGAGTTTGTAGCCTTGCATTGTACTGGCTAGTAGACTCCCACTTTTGTTGTGTCAGAGGGACTCCATCATCTTCATCCTTGTCAGTATCTGAACTGTCATCATCATCAGTATCAGCATCAGAGTTTGCTTTGTCAGTTTCAGGAACAGGATCAGCAACTTTCTCCACAGTATCGTGAGCAGATTTTTCTTGAGCTTCAGACTGTGATTTGATAGGCTCTTCACCAGTCTGAGCAAGAGACTGTAGAGCTTCCATAGCTACTCTGTCAGATTCATCAACTACATCAAACCTGTAGTTTTCTGGAGCTGTATCATGAACTATGGCACCCTCTGGAATTTTCATTGGAGAAGTAGGAATTGGAGTGGAGGGTCCATGATCAGATACTGGAGTATGAGGATCAGACATATTTGCTCCAGCTTCAGTTGTGGTTTGCTCCTTGCAAACAATTTCTTCATCTACTTCAGATGAAGTTGAAGATGCTGTAGGAGATGTCAGAGGAACAGCTTGGATGGGAAGCACCATCAGAGCTTGAGAAAGTTCAGCAACTGGAGATGATGGTTCCTCAACTGTGAAGTCTGTGATGTCAGTGATTGGGATTTTTGCTCTTTCAGGTTTTTGAGCCCTTCTTTTGAATCTGGCTGGCTTCTGAGGACTAGCTTGAACAGGTTCAGAGGCTGTTGTAGGAGTAGGTTCAGAGTTTGTATCTTGTGCAGGTTCTAGATCATCATATTCATATGCTGCAACAAGTCTTCTTCTTTTCTTCTGCTTTTAAGGAGTAGCAGCTTCAGTGTGTACTGGGATCTCAGAGTTTGGAGCATCAGAGTTTAAGTGAGCTTCAGAGTTTACTGGCTCATCAGTGTTTGTCTTCTCATCAGTGTTTGGTTTCAGAACATGTGTAGCAACAGAGGTTCTTGTTCTTTTTGCAGTAGAAGGGGCTGCATTAGACTTTGCAGCCCTTTTGGACTTGGATGCAGAAGTTCTGGGTTGATTGGGAATTGTAGGAGAGACTAGAGGTTGAGGTTGTTGTGGTTGTTGTACTGGGGGCATGTCCATCCTAGCTCTAACTTGAGCTGGAATCAGAAGAGGTCTCTGAATTGGATACTTCTCATCCTTGGAGATGAGGTCCTTAAACACTCTTTTGTGAAGCTTAAATGGCTTGATCTCATCATCAACACCAAAATCTACCTCACCAACAGTAGCATTGAACAATAATTGACAGAATCGTGAGAAATATATGACTTGTTTATTCTCATGCATTCTTTCACCAATATTTCTAAGAACTAATCTACCAAAATCAAAATTAGTAGAGTAGATCAGAGAATACCCAATCTGCAGCATGTCCATTGGAATGGCATCCCAGTTTGTAGACTTCTTTTGAAAAGCCCTGGTGATGCAGTCGAAGAAGAAACTCCATTCTCTTCTGAGCCCTGGGCGCTTTAGTTGTCCCAATTTGTCTAGTGATTCACTGTAACCCAAATCAGTCATCATTGTTCTCAGATTTGCATCTCCATTTGTAATATAAGCAGTGTCGAGGTCTGGCAGATTGAAAGCAGTTCTGACTGTGGCTGGAGTAACAAAATACTCCTCCCCTTCATATGAAAACACAATCGATGGTGATCCCTCTTCACCACCATTGTCATACTTACCCGTCCTCCAGAAGTTTATGATCTGGCTTCTTGAGAGTCTGGCAGGAGCTGTGAGAGCGGTAGCAATGGCACTCTGTGCCAGAAATTGCTGCATAGGATGATAATCCCTTGGAGCGTCGGCAGTATTTAGGATAGCAGCATGGTTATTGGTGACAAATTCCACACCTGCAAAGATGAATGCTGTAGTTGCCATTGTAACAGAGAATGTGAGTAGAGAGATGTGTTTGAGAAAATGTGTGTGAGAGAATTTGAATTTCAGAGAGAAGAGAGTAAGAGTTTGTGTGTAAAGATTAAGTGTAGAAGTGAAGAAGAAGCAATAAAATCTGATGATAAACTCTTCAGATTTTGTTTAGCTGTACACGCTTGGACTCTTTGTTCACTTGGACACCTGTCAGATTTTAACTGGTAGTTGAATGTTAGTGGGATAGAGAAAAGAGAGTGATAATCATGAGCGCAGTAAAACATGTGCAGTAATAAATGCTGATTACACGTTCTCCTATTAAAATGTTTTTCATGTAAACCCACTAACAATACATCCGTTTGAAATACTCCCTTCATATTCTCTGAATATTTGTACTCCTGAAATGTACAAAATTTAAAAATCAAGATTAAATCTCTCGAATTTTAAACTCAGAGATTTACATCAAAGAAAATAAATTTCTAAGTACCTCAGAATAAAGACATAATTTTCAGAATATTCATCAATAAATCAGAGTTTGTCATAGAATCCATAGCTCAATAATATGCTTGTGACATTATGTGTGTGATTTAACATATTAAATCAGAGACTAGAGAATTTCACAATTTCGTAATTATAAGGTAGACAAGAATAATTTATTTAAACTCTCAAGACATAGACAAAAGATATACTCTGATGGAGAAATATAAAAAATAAACCAACCCCCCTCCTTTTTTTTTTTTTTTTTTCAAAGGACGCTTTTCAGTGTAAATGAATCACGACCTTTAAATATTATTTTGCAACAGTATTTCTCCAGTAATCAGAGATTGTGACTGGTCACCATAGATTACAAAATCTTGGCAATTACTTAATACCAGTAAGTGTTTGGGTCTTCCCAGTCACTTTCATATATCTAAGATCTCAAAGGAGTACTATGCTTATTTGCAGGGGTATTTATATGGCATCAGAGTTTATAATCACTGTCTAATTTACTGAGAGAAAATGCAAATTAGTCAGTCTCACTTATAATTAAGATATGTGAAGTAATAGAGTCTCAATGATATCAACATGCATATAGTGTAAAGTAGTAGCACAAAATTGAGATCAAGATTTAAGGAACTGAACTGAGATTCATGATTACTAATTCATATCATGCTTCATAGTATCTTCACAGGTTTGTTTTCTCAGAGAAATAAAAAATGAGATTATTAATCAAGATTCAGAGTTTACAAACATCAGAGAATATCGTCAGAGAATGACGATCAGAGAATATCGTCAGAGAATGACGATCAGAGAATATCGTCAGAGTATAGCTCACAGAGTATATCAGAAGAGAATGTCATCAGAGTTTAACAATCAGAGTATATCATGGCAAATGTGTAATACATATGGTAATTTGACAGTTTAAATTTGAAAGATCTGACCATTATGTTTACTCAGTTCCTGATATCATTCCTAGCTCATTCACCAGTCTAGTAAAGGTTGCTTCACTTAGTGGTTTGGTGAATATGTCTGCTAGCTGCTGATCAGTAGGAACAAAGTGAAGTTCAATGGTTCCTTCCTCCACATGCTCCCTTATAAAATGATATCTAATACTGATGTGCTTTGTCAGAGAATGTTGAACTGGGTTTCCTGTCATAGCAATAGCACTTTGGTTATCACAATAAATAGGAATTTTAGAAAAGGATAACCCATAGTCCAACAGTTGATTCTTCATCCAAAGAATTTGAGCACAGCAGCTGCCTGCAGCTATATACTTTGATTCTGCTGTTGATGTTGAAATGGACTTTTGTTTCTTGCTATACCAAGAGACAAGTCTTCCACCCAGAAATTGACAACTCCCACTTGTGCTTTTCCTGTCAATTTTGCAACCTGCAAAATCTGCATCAGAGTATCCAATTAGACTAAAATCTGATTCTCTAGGATACCATAATCCCAATGATGTGGTTCCTTTGAGATATCTGAATATCCTCTTTACTGCAATCAGATGAGGTTCTCTTGGATCTGCCTGAAATCTTGCACATAGACATGTGGCATACATGATGTCTGGCCTACTTGCAGTTAGATAAAGCAAGGATCCAATCATTCCTCTATAGTTTGTGATATCCACTGATGCACCAGTGTCTTTGTCTAGTTTGGTTGCTGTTGCCATAGGGGTAGTTGCAGCTGAACTGTCTTGCATACCAAATTTCTTCAAAAGATTTCTAGTATACTTGGCTTGATTTATAAAAATCCCATCTTCCGTCTGTTTAACTTGTAAACCCAGAAAATAGCTGAGTTCCCCCATCATGCTCATTTGGTACCTAGACTGCATGAGCTTGGCAAATCTTTGACAGAGTTTAGCATTAGTGGAGCCAAAAATAATATCATCAACATAGATTTGAACTAAAAGCAGATCATTACCATGATTCAAATAAAACAGGGTTTTATCTATGGTACCTCTAGTAAATCCACTTTCAAGAAGAAATTGAGCCAGAGTTTCATACCATGCCCTTGGAGCCTGCTTTAGTCCATAAAGTGCTTTGTCCAACCTGTAGACATAGTCTGGATGTTTTGGATCCACAAATCCTGGAGGTTGTTCAACATATACTTCCTCATCCAGTTTCCCATTTAGAAAAGCACTTTTGACATCCATCTGAAATACCTTGAATTTCTTGTGAGCAGCATAGGCCAGAAAGATTCTGATTGCCTCCAATCTTGCAACTGGAGCAAATGTCTCATCATAATCAATACCTTCCTGTTGTGAATACCCTTTTGCTACAAGCCTTGCTTTATTCCTTGTGATGACACCCTCACTGTCAGTTTTGTTTCTGAACACCCATTTTGCACCAACTATGGATCTATCTTTAGGTCTTGGTACTAGGGTCCATACTTTGTTTCTCTCAAACTCATTCAGCTCTTCTTGCATTGCTTGTATCCAGTCAGCATCTTGAAGAGCTTCCTCCACTTTCTTTGGTTCAGTTTGTGACAGAAAGCAATGATGTAAACACTCATTTGCTGTAGCTGTCCTTGTTTGCACACCTGCTTCTGGATTGCCAAT
The DNA here is from genome assembly GCF_001625215.2 of Daucus carota subsp. sativus. Lineage (NCBI taxonomy): Eukaryota > Viridiplantae > Streptophyta > Magnoliopsida > Apiales > Apiaceae > Daucus > Daucus carota. The sequence goes on from NC_030383.2 coordinate 28,143,322, forward strand.
TATTAAATTAGGTGTGTGAGATTTTGTCCACTTCCTAGCATGTGGAAGTTGACCATTTTCATCATTGGATCCTCCCCCTTGATCCATGCTCTCTTGATTCTGTTGATTATTCTCTGTAGCTCCCCCTAAATTTGTGCTATCAGAGTTTGAATCAGTATTCTCTGATGAGTTTGAGTCAGCATTCTCTGATGAATCTTGGGTAGAGCCTGAAACATTCTGATGCTCCCCCTCAGCAGTTGCTTCATCATTATTAACTTGTAAAGTTTCACCAGAGTTTGCTGTATTTTGGTCACAGTCAGAGTTTGACTGTTCATCAGAGTTTGTTGAATCAGAGAATATTTCTTCATTCTCAAAATGCAGTTCTTCATGATCATCCATATCTGCTAAGCCCATAATTCTTTTGTCATCAAATGACACATGTATGGATTCCATGATCACCTTGGTTCTCAGATTATAGACTCTGAAGGCCTTTGTTATCAAAGGATAACCTACAAAAATACCTTCATCAGCTTTTAAATCAAACTTGGTAAGCTGTTCTGGATGAGTCTTTAATACAAAGCATTTGCACCCAAATATATGAAAATACTTCAGATTTGGCTTCTTTTCCTTCACCATCTCATATGGGGTCTTGCCATGCTTATTAATCAAGGTTGCATTTTGAGTGAAACAAGCTGTTTGAACAGCTTCTGCCCAGAAATAAGTAGGCAATTTAGCCTCATCAAGCATAGTTCTGGCAGCTTCTATAAGAGTCCTGTTTTTCCTTTCAACTACACCATTTTGCTGTGGTGTACCAGGTGCAGAAAATTGTTGCACTACACCTCTTTCTTTGCAGAACTCTTCCATTGTTGAATTTCTGAACTCAGTTCCATTATCACTTCTAATGATCTTCACTTTGTCTTCAGATCCATGATCCAGTTGCTTCACATGATCCATCAGATGCAAGGCTGTTTCATCTTTAGAGTGAAGAAAATATACCCAAGTGTATCTGGTATACTCATCAACAATGACAAGAGCATATTTCTTCCTTGCAATGGATGGTACATTTACTGGTCCAAATAGATCAACATGTAGAAGATGATATGGTTTCTTTATTGAGAATTCAGTCTTACTCTTGAAAGATGTCTTTCTCTGCTTGGCTTTTTGACATGAATCACATAATCCATCAGATGTAAGTAGTGATTCAGGGAGTCCTCTCACAAGCTTTTTCTTTATAAGCTCATTTATGGAGTTGAAATTCAGGTGTGAGAGCTTCTTGTGCCACTTCCAACTTTCTTCTGCAGAGATTCTTGTAGACAAGCAGATTGCTTTTCCTTCAGAGTTTGTAGGCAAGTGGATTTCATAAATATTCCCATGTCTGTGAGCAGTCACTGCCACTTTGCCTGTTGACTTGCTTACTATCTCACTGTGTTCTTCATAGAAATCAACATGATATCCTCTGTCACAGATCTGACTGACAGAGAGTAAATTGTGTTTCAGCCCTTGAACAAGAGCTACATTTGATATGATGACATTTCCAAGATTGATGTTGCCATATCCCAGAGTCCTTCCTATGTTGCCATCTCCATAAGAAACACTTGGGCCAGCCTTCTCCACAAACTCTGACAGCAGGGCCTTATTTCCAGTCATGTGTCCTGAACATCCACTGTCCAAGACTAGAATATTCTTCCTGTTGCCCTGCAATCACGAAGACCACTAATTGTTAGTTTTAAGGACCCAGACTTGCTTGGATCCCTTGGCCTTATTAAGTTTGTTAGCTTTTGCAGCGGAATTATCATTATTATCAGAGTTTGAGCTAACAGACTTTGTAACAGAGTTTGTACTAGAAACAGAGTTTGTACTTGCAGAGCTTTTATTAACCTTTAAAGAAGGTTTCAATTGATAATAATCATAATACAAACTATGATATTCTTTGCAAGTATAAATAGAATGCCATAAACTACCACAATGAAAACATGGATCTTGTGGTATATATCTAATACTACGTTTTCTAACTCCAGACTTTGTAGGTAAAGAGTTAATGTCCTTGTTCTTCCTGCAAAAATTAGCAAGATGATTAGTATTACCACAGTTATGGCATGTCTTCCTAGGTGCATTTGGAACAGGCATGTAGTTTTTACTCTTGTCTATACCAATCTTGCCATTTCTATTTTTCCTAGGCTCCTTGTTTTTGTCATCAGACTTTACTTCTTTAAGCTTATGTTTAAGCTGTTTCTGAGTCATCAGTCCTATGTTAACCTGTTTGGGCTTATCAGATTTTAAATTGTTGTTAATCTCTGATTTTGGTCTACTCTGTTTAGACTTAGAGGATTCAACAACAAATTTGACAGGTTTAACCTTAGGTTTTTGAGTTTTGACAAACTCTGTTTTTGATGACTCAGCTTCAGAGTTATCAGTGTAACCTAGTCCTTTCTTCCAGTTTCCACTACCTAAGATATCTTGAGTAGTTTTGCCTGAATTAGTCCATGTCTTTATGATCTCCCTTTCCTTAGCAAGTTCTGATTGAAGAGATGCATACCTCTTTAATAATTCATCTTTGACAATGACAGCATCATCTCTTTCTTTCTGAACTTCCAACATCTGAACTAATTCTTTTTCTAGAAAATCATTCCTTTTCTTTACACTCAGAGTTTCAGATTTTAATCTTTCATTTTCTAAAGTCTGATCTCTAAAGCTGATATGCAAAGTTTTAAGAAACAATCTTAACTCAGTTATATCTTCAGTATCAAAGGCAAGAGTAGAATGAGGTACCTTAGCAGGAGATTCAGAGTTGTTGTCAGTGTTTGCCATCAGAGCATAATTGACTTCTTCTTCTGAATCAGATGTATCTGTCCAGTTTCCTTTCTTGGTGATAAAGGCTTTTTCTTTTTCCTTCTTAGCTTTCTTGCATTCAGATGCAAAGTGTCCCTTTTCACCACAGTTGAAACAAGTATACTTGTCAGCTTTTCCAGCTTTCCCTTCTTTGCCCTCATTCTTCTTGAAGTTCTTCTTGTCATAAACTCTGTCAGAGTTTCTGTCTTTCCTTGAAAAACTTTTGCCTTTGTTGAACTTTTTGTAGGCCAACTTCTTGAAGCTTTTCACCATCAATGCTGCTAACTGCATCATCTCATCATCACTTTCTTCAGAGTCTGAGGGAACATCAGAGTTTGAGTCATCAGAGTTTGATGACTCAATGTCAGACTTTGTGACATGAGCTTTTCCCTTGCTCTTAGCAGCTTCCTCTTGAACTTTCAGAGCAACAGACTTTGATTTTCCTCCATGTCGTTTGCTCCTTTGCTCCATTTCAAGTTCATGAGTTTTTAGTCTTCCATAAACATCATCAAGAGACATTTCTCCAAGATCGAGATTGTCTCTTATTGTAGTGACTTTCAAATCCCATTTTTCAGGAAGAGCTAGAAGGAATTTGAGGTTTGAGTCTTCAAGATCATATTCCTTGTCCACCAGAGATAAGTCATTCAACAGTTTGACAAATCTGTCATACAGATCTGTCAGAGACTCACCAGATTTTGAGTCAAAGTGCTCATACTCCTGTGTAAGGATTGTTTTTCGGTTTTTCTTAATGGCCTGAGTTCCTTGACATCTGGTTTCCAGAGCATCCCAGATTTGTTGGGCAGTTTTGCACCCAATCACCCTATTAGACATTGCATTATCAAGGGCACTATGCAACAGATGCTTCACCTTTGCATCTTTACTGATAGATGAGATGTCCTCTGGAGTATAATCTTTCTTTTCTTTTGGAACCATCTTTTGAGGTTCATCTGCAATCCCAACAGAGAGCTTGGTGGGCATATGTGGTCCATCATAAATCCTGTCAAGGTATTCTGGATCAACAGAGTCTAAGAATATGATCATTCTTTCTTTCCAGACTGGATATTCAGATGCCTTAAGGATTGGAACTCTAAAGGATGAAGCTTGTGATTTTTCAGACATGATTGTGTTTAAGATCTCACTGTAGTAATCTTAACAGAGCTGGCTCTGATACCACTTGTTAGGTCCTATAAACTCACTATATAATATGATATAGTGACCACAATCTGTAACACAGTAAGACAATATAAGAAATTGTAATCAATAAACTCTTATATTCACAAAGCTTTGATGGTTACAAAAACTCTCTCAGTGATTTATATTGTATCACTAAGAGCTGCTAGGGTTCTAAACAATGTACTCGATAACTCAACTCCTATAGAGTAACCCTAATCTGTGTTTATATAGACACAGTTACAAAATCAATCTCTGATTTGATATCCTATAAATCTGCTATGAATTCTATCAATCAAAGATTGCTCCAGTTTTCTGTTTAGTTTCCATAGTCAGCAAATCACTCCTCCGCTTATATCCTTCCTTGAAGTATATCCGCTTCTGAGCTCTTTCCACCTGTAAACTCTGACGAGTCTTGACTATGTAAACTCTGGTCAGACTTTATCAAACTCTGTCAGACTTTACTAAACTCTGTCAGACTTTACTAAACTCTGATCAGCTTCCAGATTAAACTCTGATGATTCCTGTTCTAAAACAAACTTTAAGAACATTAGTAATCATCAATTATATCTAACAGGGTTTATAGAGAGGACAAGAGGGAGAGGGAGGGGGAGAGATCAGAGAGAGAGAATATCATTCTGTTTCTTATTTATCAATTCATGATCGCTAAACGTCATATTACTTTACAAAACTATTTATATGACTAATATTTTGTGCCAAATTGTTACTCATGCATTACCAATGATAAGACTCTCCATAAGTGATATATTGATTTTCTTCTCCAGGAGTTCGCTCGCTTCCGTAGCAACGGCTAACGATCAAGGCTGGTAAGTAGGTCGTTCCACACAATGATCCTTATACTCGTAGAAAGTTTTAATAATATATATTCTTAGTTCAAAATTAATAAAAAAGTATTAATGACAATATAATTTGATGAAATGTCATTAGGAATTTGATAGTGAACATTTTGCCTAAAACTGCTGTCCATTCATACATAAATTTGTTATTTGATTAAACTAAACTAAATAGTAAAGTTGTCTTGTGTTCACTAGGAGGGCAATTTAGTTGATCAAAAAGAAGAGAGCTAAAAATATTGTATTGTAATCATTGCCCCTTATTTGTAATATTCTAAAAGCAATTAAGCTAATAGTCTTCAAAAATGATTCATAGTTCTATCAACTTATCTTGTTTTTGACAAATTTAGCTCGAGCCGGAGGCGAACTCTTATTAATGGCTTATATCAAGACGAGGATTCTAAGAAAGTTATAGATCGGGCAGAAAAAGGTTTCAAAGCATACCCGTTCAATATCCTAAATTTTCCAAACCGATAGTTCAGTCCAATGTTTCCAACAGTTTTTTATTGGTATGCATCTCATACTCTCCCCTTAAAAGTATTTGTTTATTAGTTTTGTAGACAAAGTCGCCATTATAAAATTAAAAAAATGTTTTGTATTCGTTTCGAATATAGATATTACCAGCCGACTTTGGTAATTTGTGCATGCCGAGTGAAGATGTTAAAGTTGTCCAGGTGGATGAAGTTGGCCAAGAGAGGGACGCGACATATATAGCAAAACACCATGGTTTGAGTGCTGGTTGGAAAAGGTTTGCAACGGAGCATGAGCTTGTGAAAGGAGATGTATTGGTTTTTCATATGACCGCACCTTACATATTCAAAATATTTTTTTTCTCATTTATACACTTTGTTTGTACCTGTTGAAGTTCCACCCTTGCATATGTCAACCGTTACGCATGAGTAAATGCACGATCAAATTATATTAAGGGTGGAACTTCAACACCTACAAACAAAGTATCTAAATGAGAAAAACAATACCTTGAATATGTAATGTGTGATCATATGAAATACCAATAAATCTCCTTTCACAAGCTCATGCTCCATTGCAAACCTTTTCCAACCAGCACTCAGACCATGGTGTTTTGCTAGATATGTTGTGTCCCTCTCTTAACCATCTTCATCCACCAAGACAACTTTAGCATCTTCACTTGGCATTTACAAATTACAGAAGTGGACTAATAATATCTATTTTCGAAACAAATACAAAAAAAAAATTTTAATTCAATAATGACGACTTTGTCTACAAAACCAATAAGCAAATAGTTTTACTAGGAGAGTATGAGATGCATACCAACCAAAAAGTGTTGGAAATATTGGATTGAACCATCGGTTTTTGAAAATTTAGGATATTGAACTGGTATGCTTTGAAGCACTTTTTCTGCCCGATCTATGAAAGATTTCTTAGAATCCTCGTCTTGATATAGAGTATCAATAATAGTCTTCCTCCCGCTCGAGTTAAAGTTGTCAAAAACAAGATAAGTTGATATAACTATGCATCATAATTATAGACTATTAACTCATTTACTCTTAAAATATCACAAATAAGGGGCAATGATTACAATACAATATTTTTACCACACTTCTCCCTGATTAACAAAATTTTTACCTCACTTCTCCTTGATTTACTGTAAGAATAAAGGGTTTATTGAGAGGACAAGAGGGAGGGGGAGGGAGAGAGATCAGAGAGAGAATATCATTCTGTTTCTTATTTATCAATTCATGACCGCTAAACCTCATATTACTTTACAAAACTATTTATATGACTAATATTTTGTGCCTAATTGTTACTCATGCATTACCAATGATAAGACTCTCCATAAGTGATATATTGATTTTCTTCTCCAGGAGTTCGCTCGCTTCCGTAGCAACGGCTAACGATCAAGGCTGGTAAGTCGGTCGTTCCACACAATGATCCTTATACTCGTAGAAAGTTTTAATAATATATATTCTTAGTTCAAAATTAATAAAAAATTATTAATGACAATATAATTTGATGAAATGTCATTAGGAATTTCATAGTGAACATTTTGCCTAAAACTGATGTCCATTCATACATAAATTTGTTATTTGATTAAACTAAACTAAATAGTAAAGTTGTCTTGTGTTCACTAGGAGGGCAATTAAGTTGATCAAAAAGAAGAGAGCTAAAAATATTGTATTGTAATCATTGCCCCATATTTGTAATATTCTAAAAGCAATTAAGCTAATAGTCATCAATAATGATTCATAGTTCTATCAACTTATCTTGTTTTTGACAAATTTAGCTCGAGCCGGAGGCGAACTCTTATTAATGGCTTATATCGAGACGAGGATTTTAAGAAAGTTATAGATCGGGCAGAAAAAGGTTTCAAAGCATACCCGTTCAATATCCTAAATTTTCCAAACCGATAGTTCAGTCCAATGTTTCCAACAGTTTTTGATTGGTATACATCTCATACTCTCCCCTTAAAAGTATTTGTTTATTTGTTTTGTAGAAAAAGTCGCCATTATAAAATTAAAAAAAATGTTTTGTATTCGTTTCGAATATAGATATTACCAGCCGACTTTGGTAATTTGTGCATGCCGAGTGAAGATGTTAAAGTTGTCCATGTGGATGAAGTTGGCCAAGAGAGGGACGCGACATATCTAGCAAAACACCATGGTTTGAGTGCTGGTTAAAAAATGTTTGCAACGGAGCATGAGCTTGTGAAAGGAGATGTATTGGTTTTTCATATGACCGCACCTTACATATTCAAGATATTTTTTTTCTCATTTATACACTTTGTTTGTACCTGTTGAAGTTCCACCCTTACATATGTCAACCGTTACGCATGAGTAAATACACGATCAAATTATATTAAGGGTGGAACTTCAACACCTACAAACAAAGTATCTAAATGAGAAAAACAATACCTTGAATATGTAATGTGTGATCATATGAAATACCAATATGTCTCCTTTCACAAGCTCATGCTCCATTGCAAACCTTTTCCAACCAGCACTCAGATCATGGTGTTTTGCTAGATATGTTGTGTCCCTCTCTTAACCAGCTTCATCCACCAAGACAACTTTAGCATCTTCACTTGGCTTGTACAAATTACAGAAGTCGACTAATAATATCTATTTTCGAAACAAATACAAAAGAAATTTTTTAATTCAATAATGACGACTTTGTCTACAAAACCAATAAGCAAATAGTTTTACTAGGAGAGTATGAGATGCATACCAACCAAAAAGTGTTGGAAATATTGGATTGAACCATCGGTTTTTGAAAATTTAGGATAATGAACTGGTATGCTTTGAAGCACTTTTTCTCCCTGATCTATAACAGATCTCTTAGAATCCTCGTCTTGATATAGAGTATCAATAAGAGTCTTCCTCCCGCTCGAGCTAAAGTTGTCAAAAACAAGATAAGTTGATATAACTATGCATCATAATTATAGACTATTAACTTATTTACTCTTAAAATATCACAAATAAGGGGCAATGATTACAATACAATATTTTTACCACACTTCTCCCTGATTAACAAAATTTTTACCTCACTTCTCCTTGATTTACTGGAAAAATGAAGGGTTTATAGAGAGGACAAGAGGGAGAGGGAGGGAGAGAGATGAGAGAGAGAGAATATCATCCTGATTCTCATTTATCAATTCATGACCGCTAAACGTCATATTACTTTACAAAACTATTTATATGACTAATATTTTGTGCCAAATTGTTACTCATGCATTACCAATGATAAGACTCTCCATAAGTGATATATTGATTTTCTTCTCCAGGAGCTCGCTCGCTTCCGTAGCAACGGCTAACGATCAATGCTGGTAAGTCGGTCGTTCCACACAATGATCCTTATACTCGTAGAAAGTTTTAATAATATATATTCTTAGTTCAAAATTAATAAAAAATTATTAATGACAATATAATTTAATGAAATGTCATTAGGAATTTGATAGTGAAAATTTTGCCTAAAACTGATGTCCATTCATACATAAATTTGTTATTTGATTAAACTAAACTCAATAGTAAAGTTGTCTTGTGTTCACTAGGAGGGCAATTTAGTTGATCAAAAAGAAGAGAGCTAAAAA